>NC_057808.1:226583933-226596391 GCF_018294505.1 Triticum aestivum
ACCCGCCGCCCTCACCGGAGCCCCGCCGGAGCCGCCCCGACGAGGTAGACCTCGATGCCGTTAGGTTTGCCGGTTTTCTTCTAAAAAAAACCTTTCGTTTAAAAAAAAACCTAGATCGGTTTTTTTCGGTTTTATTATTTTGCGAGCGTTCACCGAACCGTTCGTTTTAACGAACGCGTTCATCGGTTTTTCTCTGTTAACGAACGTCCGTTCTTTAAGCGTTCGTCCGTTTTTCTTTTTCGTCGGATTTTTCTGCGATTATCTCAGATTCGATTTCTGATCGAATCTTCGTTTCTGTTTAACTTCTCGCTCATTTATCGGAATCAGGCGATTCAAGCGCCTAGAGTTTCGTCTCGAAATTCTATTTCCGTTTAACCTACTCAAACAAGTTTTTGCTACAGTAAAATTTGACCTAGATCCAGATTAGTAAACGAAGCTTCTTTCTTTCGCCGTTTGACTTTCGTTGCTTCGTTCGAGTTGATTCTTTTTGCAAACCGGAGTTCTTAAGTTGAACTTTCTGGTTGGATCTTTCATTCGAGTTTTACCTGTGCATTAGATGAGTACTGATTGTATGCTTGTTTGTTTGCGATAGAGTACCCGGAGTGTGCCGCTTGTTACTTCGACTCGTTAGGTTTTGCGGATCATCAGCAAGGCAAGTAACACTTTGATCATACTTTTCATACCCAGTTTTATTGCATTAGATCTTTTCCTCAAACAATTGCATGATTAGGATCTAATTAAATTGTGGGTATTGGGAAGTAGTGGAGGTAGTACCTATTACCTGTTTTCTATTCAAACCCTTGGGAGTTACTTCTACGTTGCTTTTATTGTTGCCATGCTATGCTCGTAGACGTGGATCTGGGTTTGAGAGATATTCATGACAGATGTGAGATGTTTATTAATGGTTCAACTTAAGGTGGCAACTAAAACTCACATCTGGGTGGATTGAGGCACCTGGAGAACCCAGTGTTGTCTGTTTGTATAAGGACCGCCACCCAGGCTCAAAGGGATCATAAGATTATTCATGCTAGAAACTTCCGTGTGCAGCCACAAGCTATTATGGGCTCTAGCATAGTTGAGTAGGTTACAAGATCTCTTGAAGAGGTGGGCTAGCAGATGTAGGGGAAAGTAGGTGTACCGGTCCATCCAGAGTAAAGAGTGATTGTTTCTGAAAGACTGTGTCTCGGTCATCCGTTTCTCAAACATCATGTAGTGCGAGAATCAAGCGGAGGCGATCGAGTCTTGTGGGGAAAAGTGCGCAAACCTCTGCAGAGTGTACAAACTAATCATGGTTAGCCGTGTCCCCGGTTATGGACAACTTGAGTATCTAGTACTTGGATTATCATTTGAATCTCATCACTATGTTACTTTTAATTAATTTTGTTGGGTTAATGATGACACCTAATTGGGATTGAGTTGGAGGTACCTTCTCAATGTTTAACAACCACCATGATAGTTAAATAAAATTTATTCCTTTGAAGTAGGATAAAATTGGCTTTCCGCAAAACTGTAACCATAGAGCTTTCCACCAGCCATATATGCATGTAGTATAGCATTATTATTGTTCATTACTCTCTATGTGTTACATTGCCAGCATATCCTATGTGCTGACCCGTTTCCGGGCTGCAACGTTTCATGTTGCAGACTTTTCAGACGACGAGTAAGGTGCCTTAGGTCGTGGTCTTATACTCAGTGATGCCGCTGGAGTTGATGGACTCACTTATCTTCCAAGTCTTCCGCTGTTATCGTTGTTAGATGGCCTTAAGCCATGTTTATCATACTTAATCTCTTTGGAGATATTCGATGTAATAAGTGTGTGATTGCTACTCTGTTATAAATCCTCCATTTGTACTGTGCGTGTCAGCATTACTGATCCAGGGATGACACTGGTGCACAGCAGCACAGACCATTTGAGGTCTGGTCGCTACAGGAAATATGCCCTAGAGGCAATGATAAATTTTTTTATTATGCTTCCTTATTCGTGATAAAGGTTTATTATTCATGCTAGAATTGTATTGATCGGAAACTTAAATACATGTGTGGATACATAAACAAATACCGTGTCCCTAGTAAGCCTCTACTAGACTAGCTCGTTGATCAAAGATGGTTAAGGTTTCCTAACCATAGACATGTGTTGTCACTTGATAACATGATCACATCATTAGGAGAATGATGTGATGGACAAGACCCATCCATTAGCTTAGCATATGATCGTTCAGTTTATTGCTACTACTTTCTTAATGTCAAATACATATTCCTTCGAGTACCAGAGGAATACCTTGTGTGCTATCAAACGTCACAACGTAACTGGGTGATCATAAAGATGCTCTACAGGTATCTCCGAAGGTGTCTGTTGAGTTGGCATGAATCGAGATTGGGATTTGTCACTCCGTATGATGGAGAGGTATTTCCGGGCCCTCTCGGTAATACAACATCACAAGAAGCTTGCAAGCAAAGTGACTAAGGAGTTAGTTGCGGCATGATCTATTACAGAACGAGTAAAGAGACTTGTCGGTAATGATATTGAACTAGGTATGAAGATACCGATGATCGAATCTCGGTCAAGTAACATACCGACAAACAAAGAGAATTACATATGTTGTCATAAGGTTCGACCGATAAATATCTTCATAGAATATGTAGGAACCAATATGGGCATCCAGGTTCCGCTATTGGTTATTGACCGGAGAAGTGTCTCGGTCATGTCTACATCATTCTCAAACCCGTAGGGTCCTCACGCTTAACGTTCGTTGACGATATAGTATTATATGAGTTATGTATCACTACTGCAGGCTGCTAACGCGACACTACGATCAGAGACCCTTCGACGAAACTGTGTGCGATGCCATAATTGCAAATGGTGGTGTAAAATAACCATCAAAAAACATGCAAAACGGTTGCGATGGAGGATGCATCAAACTCGGTTCAGATTTTAGTTGCGTGTGCGATGCAGGGCATACGGTTCAGCTCAATTAACCATTTGCGATGAGGAGGAACAAAAGAAACGGGCAGCCAGATGAAGGTGTGTGCGATGTACAGCATACGGTTCACTCGGATGAACTGTTTGTGATTAGGCAACACAAAAGAAACGGTCAGCCAAATCAAGGTGTGTGCGATATACGGCATGCGGTTCACTCGGATGAACTGTTTGCGTTGAGATAAGAGAACAGAAACGGTTCAACTTAACAATATATGTGTGATACGCGGCAAACAGGTCTGTAATTAGAAATGTGTGCGAAGACTGATAATAACGCAGACGATTGCTTCTAATAAGATGTATGTGTTGTGAGCAAACGATTGCTGGTATACAATTGTGAGTGATTGATGAAATCATCACCGACGGGTTCCATTGTTTAGTCCGTGTGCAATGTGATTTTCTTTTTCCGCACAACATCTACGCTCTGTCTACAGAGCATCAACATATATACTTAAAAAGACAGCATTGCATAACCAAATTAAGCATACAATTACACAAAGTGACTACACACATAACATTTCCACACACCAAAGAAAGCAATTACATGCATACTAAACTAGGAGAAACGAGGATCTAATCATCTACTTATTGTTGCGACCACGCTTGCCATTGCTCTGCTTCTGGCTGGATCCCTGGCCGTTTTGGGGAAGGAGGGACTTCCTCATGTCAACGATCCGCCTGTACATGTCATAGCTCGTGTACGCCTCATTGGCCGCATACACGACGTGAGCTTTGTCGAGTTTCTCCATCCAGGCCAACTGCCAGGCACGCTTGTCCTTGTTGCACGAATCCTTCATGTCTCTGTAGTAGGGGTCGATGATGGCCTCGGCGAGGTGAACCAGTGAGTCCTTCTCATGCTCCTTGTTGCCCCTGATCTTGTATTGGCTCTGGATGTCGACAAGATTCTACACGCGATGCCCGAATTCTCAAGCACCTTTACATCGTTGGTGATGTCCACCGTAGCGAACATGTAGTGGGGGCTATTGACAAACCTGGCGAAATGCTCGCAAGGCCTTGTGGCCAGGCAGTAGTGGTAGATGAGGACGTGGTGGTGCATGCACATCTAGGCGACGGCAACCTTGGGACGAGACCCAGCACGAGCGTGGGTGTACTCGAGGTCGAACCCGACCACCTTGTACTTATCCTCGGCAAACAACAGCTCCATGATGTGGATGGAGTGCTCCGCCCAGACCGGGTCGTTGGTGTACACCACCGAGAGGTCCATGAACCTTCTATGGGTGTCCACCACGGCACGCATGGTGAACTGCTGCTCGTTGTCGGCAGCCGCTCGGAACGCCATTGGAGCCACGCAGGATACCCTCTAAGAATTTCTTGTGGTGGGTGTGCTTCTTGCAATAGTGGGGCGCGATCGAAAGGTTGAAGAGACACAAGGGTAGGTTAAATGGCCGTTGTAATAAATGGGGGCCGGCCGGCCTATAATCGTCACGTCTTGTCACGGCGTTCATAGCGGAGGATTCCAGAATCCAGTGCACGCTTGACAACACTGCACCCCAAGCGTGGGCTCGAAGAGGCGCCAAATGTATCGTCGGTGAGCCTGTTCCTGCGCTACCGCGCAAGCTTCCCACCCGGCTAGCTTGGCCACGCGTCGGCCAGAAGAGGGACAAATCATGGGTGTTTATTGGCAAAAAGCTTTGTAAAAACAAAGTGTGTGGAATGACTACGGTCATAAGTTTACCCTTGGGTGATGAGGTCAAAGTTACACAGAAGGGTGATGATGAACACTCGAGTGCGATAATTAATTCTGCGCTCTACAGTGCACACGGTGGAAGAAACCAACTGTGTGCAATAATGTCGAAGATCGCAGTCGAGTTAGCTATACAGATCGTGTGCTGTGAGATCGACAAGGTAAACTGATTCGAGAATGGTTAATAAAGTCTAAGACCATTGCATACTAAGGTCAAAATAGTGCTAGCAATATACGAGTCTCATACGATGCCATTTCAATGATTGTACCACAAAAGCTCAAAATGTTACAAGGTTCAAATTCCAAAGTTATATGGCTCAAATTCGAAGATTACAAGGTTCAAACTGATATTAGAAATGAAATTCAGCTCATTAGCTAGAAACGCTCGCGCTGATGCGCTGAACATGGATATCAGAGAGCTTCAAACTAATATCACCGCTTCTAAGTCTGGCTTCGAAACCTCACAATTTTTGCAAAGGGGTCAGCCACTGAGAAGTCATGTATGGGGTTGACCCGATGACTTCCGATTACTCTGTCATCTGAAGTTCCAAAATGAAATTCAACATTTTTGGAGCCTACTCCATTCTACCGCAGGCACTGGCGCTGATCAACAGACCATTCATTTTTGCGAAATAAATGTAGGGCAAACCTCATTTCCTTCAGCACCCTTGCTCTGAGAACAAAGAACCTGGTGAATATAATCTCCGGTAAGGTCCCTCGGTAGGAGTTCAAAGTAATTTCTGAGAGATGCAGATCAAGGCATTCGACGTGATTGTTATATTGTATCACATTATCCACCACTGGGCCTAATCTTATCTGCAAAAGAAGAAAACGTGTTAGTGCCTACATGCAGTTTTGAACATTACTACAGGCCTAGCTATTTGGTTTGCAGGATTTTTAATATGCACTAACATGCCATCTTTGATCTGACATGATTAACATGGGCATTTGATTACATTCTAGAAAAATGTAGCCTTCTTCACAAGAGGTTGGAGTGGATGAAAAGTTCCCTAAGAAAACTAGTACAGATGAATCCAAAGGAGAAATGCTTATTGAATGTAACCATATGGATCAAGCAACCAATATGGGGGGCATGTATGTACTGAAATCCTCCAAAAGAACCTTAAGAAATCGTAGTACATTGTCATTGTAAACTTGGAAAAAGGTGTCACAAATTGAACTCCCTTATGGTTAACATTTAACAGGAAAGGAACATCACCTCAATATATAGCTTTTCCAGGCACGGAAAGCATCTCAGGAAACTGACAACTTGCTCCAAGTCGGGCCCGATAGATTCTAGTGCCAAGACCTTCACTGTGCACAGTTTCGGGGTCAAGCTTGTCGGAATCATTTTCTGAATGACAGACGAACAAACATCTTCAAAATTAGAAATAATGTTAATTTGTGGAAGGAGAGGTAGAAGGCGGCTGTTGTACCTGAACGGGTGTGGATCCAATAACAAGTTCGGAGTATTTGTCAGACGAGTAGCCCACCATTGTCAATTTCGGCGCAGAAATGACATTGATTCTTGTTGGACCTTCTTGATCAACTACAAGTAATCTCTCAAGTGCAGGTGTGTCCTGGATGACCATACCGTGGTCCACCTTTTGTGATGTCTTCCTGCCGCACCAGCAACACACATAAATAGTCCGGAGAGTCATGGAGGTGATGTGGAAGGTACTCAACCCATTGATCGCCTGAAGATGAAGGTACTCGAGTGAGTACAGCCAAGGAGCAGGCACTCCATGTCACCCTTTGAGAGGCAGACAGCGACGATCTCGAGGTGCTTCAGTCGTGGTAGAATAACAGCGGGCGCGTCATTAAGGGGCGGGAAATGGCAGTTCCTGAACTTGGCGACGCGTAGCGTGGGCGCGAGGCAGAGTGCGGACGTTGGCAGCGACCGCATATGCCCATCATCAAAAGTGAGCTCCTCGAGCTGATCTAGGGTGGGGGATCGAAACCAGTCGTCAAGCTTGGCTCGGTCCTTGCCGTTGGAACGGAACTTGCCCATTCTAAGGCCTTTGGTTGGGCCAAGGCGACTGTCGAGGATCTTGGAGAACGCATCCAAGCTTTTGCGATAGCCATGGCAGAGCTCGTGGGTGTCGATGAGGTCGAGAGGGCTGGAGTTCTATAGGGGGCGCCACCGCCGGGAAAGGAGGGTTGTCCACGTCCCATATTTGATTGGGAGGAGGGAGATGATGACTCTCAACATATCATCGGGGAGGCTGCTAATTAAGTCTAGGCCTGCTGAAGTCGCTTGCAGTTCTAGCTCGCCCCGCCTCCGCTTGTTGGCATTCCCGTTCTCCACCTCTGGAGTCTCCTTGTCAACGGCGCTTTCTAATAGAAATGGGAGTACAGGGAATATTTAGTTAAAATAGGGCAATAGAAAAGTGTATTGGTAACTAGAAGTTATTAGGTAGGAATATAGTAAGAAAAGGGAATAACAATTGGTTGCTTAAATACTACACAATTCATTTGACATTGCTGAGTAAGTCAACATATGCAGATAGTTGAAAAGAAAACTTACTTCGAACAAAGTCTGGACAGATGATTTTGTCGGGGAAGTTAGCATATATCTCATGACCAGGCCCTTCTATGTGCAGTGCAATTTTAGTGCCAGCTTTCAGTACATAAAACTTTGCAATTTCATTCCAAAAGCCAGTGCCAAAATAGGAGTCACCACGTTCATCAAGTCTTACAGTAGCAACGATTGTAAATCCATGGTTTGTGTGCAGTATGACATTCGTGGAGCCTTGATGTATGTAAAGGGAAAAATTGTGCACTACATAATATGTTGCATAGCGAGGGATGTCCTGCAGAAAATGGTAGGCTTGTTAAAGAAAATATGGTAACATGCAAATATGGGCCCAAATTCAAAGAATTGTACAATAGTTGTAATCGAAGGACAAAAGTCTATAATTAAACAGATAGGGTAAACATGATGTCATGGAAATATGAGAGTAATCAAAAGAACAATACATCATTAATTTGCCTAATATAGAAAGAAGAGGGGGGGAATCCCCTTTGACGTATATGGTGCATGTGGCACCTTTTATCCAAATGTAGCAATATTTAGAATATGTTCAGGAAAGTAGGCCATGCCAACCGATTTAGGCTGAGATTGAACATACTGCGCGCATCCTCAAGTTATCAGGTACGATGAGATGGAATCCCTGGCGGCGGTCGCCAAGTCCTGAAGTGTCGGCGCACTGTACATTCTATGAATGAAAGAAAACCCCTCAAATCAGCTCGAATAAAAATGAATTCACGGCGATTTCCGCTAAGTGATTAAAGGAGGTAGATGAACTGGGATAAGAGATGAGATAATATCTCATTAAATTAGTTACCTTGTCGTCCATGAGAAAGAATCCTCAGTACGGCAGATTCCCCAACCAAGCGGAGCTGGGTTAACCGCGAGCAGCGTCAAGAAAGTCGATGGCGATAGGCGGCGGCAAGCGGAAGTGGCAAAATGCGGTGGGCTTTGCCGGCAGCCTGGCGGCGGCGGCGAGCTAAGTGTTTACCGCCGCGATAGGCAGTGCCATGGCATAGACGCGAAGGAGCTTATGCAGGTGTGAATGGGTAACGTACCGGAGGGGCCGAGGGGGTGGCGGGCGGGGTGAGGGTTTTTGTGACGTGGGGATGGTGAGGGTTTGCTTTTTCTTTTTTGAATTGGGTGGTGAGGGTTTTCTGTCCCACAAAGAATTTTGGGGGCGACGGTTTGCTAGAGCGAACCGTGTGTGATTGACGTAGCAGGAAAAATGAAAGTCATTGCACACGGTTCCAATTTTGGGAACCGTGTGTGATTGATGTACTACCTCCGTCCAGGTTTATTGGTCCCCCGTTCTAATTTTTACCAAAATTTGGCGAAATATTTAACATACTCAGACATAGATAATAAGCGTACACGTACATAAGCATAGTTCAACCATAAGTACATAGTTCAACCGTCATTAAGCATACTCAAGCATACATAGTTCGATCCATCCCACATCTCATCTCACATGCGGCCGGCACGATCCTGAAGCTTCTCCAGGTACTCGGCATACGCGCCGTGCACCACCCTGTGAGAATACTTCTGCTTGAAGGAGCCAACGGCCTGTCCTCTTGCATGCGCCAGAACACTTAGATATGCGTCATGAATCTTGTGGTTGCAAAATGGGAATCCATAGCCGTCGTTCCAGGTCCTAATACGCCTGTTATGCATTCCCGCATAAAGCTCCCTCAGGATTCGCCTCTTGTACCTCCTCTGGGCATCTTCATCCTCGCTGTCCACATCGTCAGACAGCACCTATACAAATAGTAAAACAAATCTGGCATCAAATCACTGATTACATGCCGTGAAGTAGGATTAGGAATTTATGGCTATTCATTTATACATATCCAGAGATGATGGTTCGATTTTAAGCACAGTCATCTATGTACAGACCAATCTTGAAGAAAATAATGGCACAAACATATGTAGGTCATTCAAAATCAATTGTCAAGTCCTGACAATGAATTATTAGCACGAACACTAACCCTAGTCGGATTACTAGCAGAAATCATTTGCACAGATGAAACAACTAATCACTTATCACCTGTACCATTCAAACAATCAATACACTACATGGATCTAACGAAACTTACTCAGATTTCATGTATTGGGAGAACATAACCACAGGATTTCTATTCCAAAAAGGGGGAGGCAGGAGTAAACAAAGAAACCTATGATCTATTTGAAACATAAACGGGTATAGATGACTAACCAGCTATCCGTCGTCGTCGGAGTCTTCGCCGGAGTGGTCGTCGGAGTCGGTGTGGAACTCCTCCTCCGGCTGTGGAAGCTCGACGACGTCGACGATGTCACGGTGTAGCGATAACTCGCCGGCGGTGACGGCAACCTCTATCTCCATCTCCACGCCGTGCTCCGATGCTTTAGCAGCCCCGGCGTCGCCACTCCCTCCGATGGGGCGCTTCGGCGGCATCCTCATACACTGACGGCTTTGAGGACTGAGAGCGGCGTCGAGGATGCAAGCGGAGAGAGAGGATTGTGTGTGCGTAGCGAGGATGGGGGTGCGGCTGCTCGGGCGCACCATTAATATGGAGTAGTGGGAGTTGTGGGAGAGAGGCGGGCGATGGTCAAACCGATGGCTCGCCTCCCAGTGAGCCTGCGCACCGGACTGCTGGCATGCCTACCAAAGTTTTACACAGCTACTCGCACGCCTCCCGATGACACTATGCAGCGAGCACGCCTCCGTCAATTCACACACCTGCACGCACGCCTCCCCGTCTGCCTGCGCGGCGGGCTACTCGCATGCGTCCCGTCAACTCACGCCTGCTCGCACGCCACACGGGTCGCATGGCAGCACGTATATTGTTTTTCTATTTGGATGATTAATGTTGCTGCTTTATTGCTTAACCGAAGCATGGCACGTGTCCATTGTTAGTCTAACGCTCACGATTCGAAATAAATAATCCGTTTCGGATATTGGTTCCCAATTATTAATAATCTCCCGTATGTAATTAGATAAAGATTACATCAAAACTGGTCTCAGATTTGACAAAAAAAGTACAATGCCACTTTGTATTGGTGTCCATATGACAACATGATAAGTTTCATGAACTTCAAATAAGTTTTGGATGTACTAGAATTTAAAAATCAAGATTCTCAATGTTTGAAATTTGTTGCACGGGGAGTAAACATGCACCCAGTGAGACACATGTGTTTTTCCAATCCATTTAGGTGCACTGTCATGTGTGCATGTAGCTCAAATTTGATTTTTGCACATTATACCCATAGAAAATCAATCAATCAATGTACTAAAATGTCTTAATGATCTCTGTGATTTTTTTGAAATTAAAACATCCCTCCTTTGGTAACATGTATGTTCACCACGGGATAATTAATTTAACATGCATCGTAGTTGCGGTGGATTCGCGGTGTGTGTGTGTGTGGGTGTGTGCGTCTGGGGGTGGCGGGTGGCTCGCAGTACACTACGAGTTGTGAGCCACCTGTGTGGGTTGGCCGTTTTGTTAGGCAAGCTGGTGCCACAACAGAGTCGTGAAATCGTCATTTAAAACATTACACAACCCTTTCATACATAAATGTTTTGGCCACATGTAGTCGATGGTTGTCCTACACGACACTCGATACTCGCGTGTGACGCTTTCTATGGGCCCGCGAGGTCGTCGTCCATCACTTTGATGAACAGCCGGCAGTGAGGTTAATTTGACCAGCAAGGTAGAATCTTTTTTGTTTGTGTTATGGTGGTATATAGTACGCGTCGAAGAGGTGGGAGGGGACTAGCATATATACTATACATATGCGTCCGTGAACAAGTACACCTCACTCAGTGTCGGGACTTTTTCGTTACTGAGGCACGTGCCACATCAAAATTGTGAAATTGGTTATTCAAACATCACACAACACCTATTTGGGCCACATGCATATATATCCTAGCTAGGACACTCACGTGTGACGCTTCCATCTATGGGCCCACGAGGCCATCGTCGATGCATGCATGCATGCATCACTTTGACCTACATCGGGAGAGGTTAATTAATTTCACCATCGATGAGCATTTTTTTGGGTTGTACATATATTACGGCAGGAGCATATAGTATGTGGTGAAGAGGGGGGAAGGGGACCATCATATGTAGTACGCTTGATATGAATCTCGCTCTGTGTTTTGAGGCATGTGGCACATCAAAGTTGTGCATTTTGGGTATTCAACATATATATGTTTGGCCCACATGCAAAGCGGTGGTGGTTGTCCTCTCGCACCCACTTAAGCGGTTATCAGCGATATCGATGCTTTCCATCTGTGGGCCTGCTTGGTCCATCACTTCTTTTTGCCTGACAGCAAGAGAGGTTAATTTGACTTAGGAGGGGATTATTATTTTTGCTCTGGGATGACATGCATGATACACTTTGAGCACACACACATGCATGTGTACGCATGAATCCCTCCCATCGAGTCGAAGTGGCTAGTACAACGACACCATCATGAACCGATCTCGCTCTGTGTGGGGAGCTAGTGTATGATTTTTGACACACGCGCCAGATCAATGTTGTGTATTCAAACATGCATGCACGCATCACCTCCATACATATGCATGTAGTGGCTGCCTTCGAACGATACACTCCCTCGCGTGGTTATCGGCGACAAGCCTATATATTCGTGGGCATGCGTGGACATCCATGATCACCTTGACCAACAACAAGATAGGTTACCATGGCGGATTCTTCATTTGGTTCGTGTTATCGTAGTATAGGTCATGGTGAGATTCAGACCTAATTAAGTTTGAGCGCATATACTATGCACGCATGCATGCATATATGAATCCCCGTCATTGGCTTGAAGTGTGGTGTAACATACATATGCATCGTCAACCTAACCCTCACTCGGTGTGGGGATTTCTAGTTCGAAATCACGATGCCACATCAAAGTTGTTCCATTGTTACTCAAAAACACACCTCTCCATATATACATATGTTTGGGCCACACGCATGCACTGGTTGTCTTCGGGGACTAGCTACTTGTGTTATTATTGGCGAGTTAGCCCATCTTCGGGGTCGCATGGACGGCCATCACTTTGACCAACAACAAGAGAGAGGTTGTACGACCAAGGTGGATTATTATTGGTCCGTTTTACGATCCATCTTGGTGGGATATATGCCTCTCTGGCCCTCCGACTGAAAGTGTGTGGGGGGGTTGCTACATCGCACTTTGCTAGGTGAACCTCGGTTGGGGGGGCATGCATTCATAGCTTAGTTAGGATTCCCTTCGTGGCGAC
>NC_057808.1:226597331-226844393 GCF_018294505.1 Triticum aestivum
GTTGGGGGGGCATGCATTCATAGCTTAGGATTCCCTTCGTGCCGACACGAGGGAGGAGGGGGGCTGCTAGCTACTTCGCACTTTGATAGGTGAACCTCGGTTGAGGGGGAGGGGGCATGCATTCAGCTTAGGATTCCCTTTGTGCCGACACGAGGGGGTGGGGGCAAGCAATATTGTGCGCTTTGCGAGAGAGGTGCCACATCGAAGTTGCATTTGGTATTTGAAAATCAAACCACCCTTTTGATACATAAATTTGGTCCACATGCAAGTGTGTTCGTGTTCTGGCCCTCTCCCGCGTCATTTTTCGCCAAATTTATGAACATTAAACAAGTCGGATGACGCAACAGACATGGTTCACTCAAACTAACCGTGTGCCATGCCGGTGCACGTGTCACGCACACATCCGCACAGTACATTGGGCTCCACGAGGCTCCCCCTCTCAAAAATATCTGCCCGCCTCGAGGGTTTTTCTATTTCATAACACACGGTTGTTATCTCCGGACCGTGTGCGATGTTTCTTGTTCCCAATCCTGCCTGCATCCCTAGAAAATATCTGCCCGCCTCGAGGGTTTTTCTGTTTCATAACACACGGTTGTTATCTCCGGACCGTGTGCGATGCACTATCATCAAAATTTTCAATAGCCCGGCATTTCACTCCCGTGTTTGACTCCCACGTAGTAAAATTTTCAGTACCCGCGTCATTTCCTCAAACACCCCCCCTCCACACACACACACACACACCAAAACCTCCTCGGGCGTGCGCACACACACACACACCCTCCCTCGCTCGAAACCCTAGCAAAGTCCCCGCCACCACTGCCGCTGCCGCCACAAGGCCTCCATTGTCAACATCTGCCGGTTTGCCCGTGCAGCTTACCCACCGATCTCCATACCCAGGCCGCCCTGAGTTTCTTAGATGACGCCTGCCAAACGCCCCCTTTCCCATAGATCCCCATCCCCATCCCCCACTCCAGAGTGTCGCAGCCTAAGCCCGGCTACGCTTCCCGTGGAGCTCGAGGAGCGACTGGCCCAAAAGAGGTGTATAGCGGTCTCTTCACCCGATGTTGCCGAGGAAGCTGACGACCATTACTGGCGGTAGGAGCCTTTCCTACTATCTAACCTTCAAAAAAAACCATTACTGGCGGCAGGCACTCAAGCAGCGGGCTAGAGTATGCGGGCATGTCTCGTCCGCCGGCTACGACATCGAGGTCATCGACAGCGACGCCCTGAGGCAGGTTGTGTCACAGGTTAAGTGGCCCACCCCCAACCCCTCGGGTTCAACCACCGTCGATCTCATCCATGGCCCCGCCGCTGATCTCGTCTGGCTCGCTGTCAACAATTTGCCATTCTACATCGCCATCGAGCCCCTTTTGTCATTTCTGAAGGACACGTTCTGCGACGCTGGCTTGGGATCCACAGCTTCCAAGTCAGACCTCATCGACGGCGACCACGAGGAGGGCACCCTCTCTAGCTCTTCCAAGGGGAAAGATCCCATCTGCTCTTCCAAGGGGAAAGCGCCCGTCTGCGACATCAGGGAGGGCACCCTACAGTCGTGCTCTTCCAAGGGGAAGGAGCCCATCTGCGACTACATGGAGCGCATCCAGGGTCCGTGCTCTTCCCATGGGAACGAGCCCATCCGTGACAAGTGAGGAAACCCATGATTTGTTTTGCCGTGCCTCTTCACAAGGGGAAACCCATGATTTGTTTTGTCAAGTCCCTTTTGTAATGTAGTGAGAATATGTCTAGTGTTAATTGCTATATCTAGTTGTTTGCAGTATGCCTTGTTTATTTCAGTTGTTCACAATGTGATGCTCTATATGTGCAATTATTTACTGTGCAGTACATTTCATCAATCCAGTTTTAAACATACCGATAGGAATGCATATATTTGCTTGTTGTTAAGCCTGTTATAGCTAGCATATGCCTCTTTTAAAGTTTTTTGATTGTTCGATTGTTTGTAGTTAGCATATGTTCAGTTTCAAATGCTATCTTTGGTTGTTCGTAGTATGCCTTGTTTATTCCAGTTATTCACAACGTGATGTTCTATATGTGCAAGTATGAACTGTGCAGTTCAATTTCATCAGTACCAATTTCAACAATACCACTATGAATGACTACATTTGGTTGCTGCATCTTGTAGTTAACACGCCTTTCCATTTTTATTTAACCATAACCAGTGTACTTAGACCGGCACAATACCAGTTTGAATGACCATGTTTGCTTGTTGTTAAATGTTTGGCCTGTTGCAGTTAGCACACCTTTCCACTTGTTTTGCTTTACTAGCATGCTTAAACCTGCACACTGAAGCTATCTTTTGGAGATTATTTTGTCTGCCATGTGTAATTTTGGTTGATGTTTAGCCTGTTGTGCTTAACATGCTTCTTGATGTACCTACACAGGACAATTTTGGGAACGACTGATGTTTTCCATCGAGGTTAGTTTCATCCCATGGCTTATATCTGCTCACTGTTCAGGATATCGGTAGCTGGTACCATATAGGCTGGCAGCTGACAAGGGACTAATCGGTGAATCAGACTTTTAACTGAATTTATCTGCAACCCATTTTTCCTTAGGTTAACTAGGGCCATATGTAATATATCTGAGGCTACATAGCAACATGCACTGTACTTAATGTCTAAATATGCAATCCTAGGCTACATAGCAACAAGGAAGAGTGTTACATTAATGTTCTAATGATATCTAGATATACGTAGAAGAGCAGCAGCAACAACATCAACAACACAGCCCTGTTTGGATACTCAACTTAGCTAGAGGTTAGAGTTAGTTTCTAGCTCATTACTAACCCTGAACTAACTCCATCCAAAGAGTTGTTTGGATGGCAGGGTTAGATTGACAATAAATGCACTAGGAGAACTAGCTCCAATTAGCACCTCTTGGGTTGGATACTAGTTTTTTTGGGTGGGTTATAGATGCAACTAGCTCAAACTAGCCCTCATGTTTAGATATACTTTAGGGCTATTTGAGCCCGAACTAGCTCAAACTAACTGTAACCCGTGGATACAGCAGCAGATAATTTGTAAGAATGAACTAAACTCCTTCCGGCCCATAATATAAGATGTTAATTCATCTAATATGTGAGTATATTGGATGTTATAAGATACTCCCTCCGTTCCTAAATATTTGTCTTTTTAGAGATTTCAAATGGACTACCACATATGGATGTATATAGACATATTATAAAAGAGTGTTGTACTGCATCATTGTGCAATTGCTGTTTAGCTTCTAATATTAACTTGGTTCTTTTAGGTACATATGTCATTGGTAAAGATCCGCGTTTCGACCCTTTCTGCGTATGGGGCAATGAGATATCGATGAACCAGCATCAAGTGAGGAAGCTGATAAAGATTGTTAGTAAAATGGGTCCAAAGATGGGAATTAAACTATTTGTTTACACTTTATCCAAGACAACAGCGAACTGCAGGATGGTAAGTAAGAACTCTGCAGCCTTCTTTTTACTGCCCATAATGTGTTGTGTTAGATGACAATGTCTGAATCTTTTCCTTTGCAGTGGTTGCCAAAGCAGTTTACTCAAGATTACCTCTCAAACTACATGATTGGTGGGCATGCAAAGGTTAAAGTATTTCTACTAGAACACGATGATTATCTAGATATTTTCATGAAGACCGTGAAGGATGGGCAGTCGGCCATCACAAGGGGTTGGACTAGAGTCGTGTGTGCCTTCTGCATGGAGGAGGGCACAATATGGGCATTCCGCTTCACCTTGTTCAGCAACCAGAATATATTTCGCCTCTTTCTTTACCGTCTTTAATAGTACAAGTATACAACTGTGGTTCATCATTCTTTATTTGGTTCTTATGTAATTCTTGAACATATGTACCTATGAATCGAATAATGCATTGGTTGTTTGAACCTGATGGATATGAATAAAGCTGTAGCATACATTCAAATTCAAATCCAAATCCGGTACAATTTGGAAAAGCAGCAATTAAATTACGGTGAAATTACGCTCTCCAAGTTGTTACGGCACACACGGTTGGTAAAACACAAACATTTGCGACATGCACCATAATCGGAGACGGTTCACAGAGAGGAAACATGTGCAAGCATGCACACAGTTGCCGTTTGCAAAGCGTGTGCGATGTCAGACAATATCACAAACGGTGCGGGCAAACTAAACGTTTGTGTTAGTTGCCTTATCATACACGATTCGCAACCATGAACTGTTTCTGATGAAGCATGCAACGTAAACATTGCACCACAGAATAGCGTGTGCGATAGTTGGCGTGTACGACGATGTTACGACGGTCCGACGTTTCGTAATCCTGTCCGACACTCGAACGACAATTAGCTAATCTTCTTAACAGTGAACCGTTTGTGATGGGCCGCGCATCATACATGTTCTATAATAGTGAACCATTTGTGATGAGCCGCGCATCGTAAATGTAGCACCACAGAATACCGACTGCGATGGCAATGCGAGCAGAAACGAGTAGGAGTACTGTAGGGGCCCTATCCCTGACAGTTTCTGGGTCATGTGGGAAGGACCCCCCTATCGCCCACACTCACTTGACGACGGTTCCAAATGCCGTCGCGGAAAGGGGTAAAAAACCGTTTGTTTAGGACCGACGCGCACCAGTGTATGTTGGTCACAGAATGTTGTTCGGAGTCCCAGATTAGATCACGGACATGACAAGGAGCTCTGGAATGGTCCGGGGGTAAATATTTATATATAAGATAATAGTGTTTGGCTTCCGGAAGGGTTCCGGAATTCACCAGAAGAAGTTTCGGATGTTTCCCGAAATGTTCGGGTACGAGAACACTTTATTTGGGCCAAGGGGTAAAGCCCATGGGGCTTTTGGTAAGTGCAAAAGGAAGTTTTGCAGAGGTCAGGGGCCAGACGCCAGGGACCCTGGCGTCAGACGCCGGGAACCTTGGCGTCTGGTCCTGGAGTCCGAGAAGGACTCTTGCCTTTCGGACAAAACCGACTTTGAGGAGGCTTTTACTCCAAGTTTCGACCCCAGGGCTCAACATATAAATAGAGGGGCGAGGCTAGCACCCAAGACACATCAAGATTCACCAAGTCATGTGCCGGCAACCCCTTCCCCTCTAGTTTATCCTCCATCTAGTTTCCGTTGTGCTTGGCGAAGCCCTACGGAGATTGTTCTTCACCACCACCGTCATCACGCCGTTGTGCCGCCGGAACTCATCTACTACTTCGCCTCTCTTGCTAGATCGAGAAGGCGAGGACGTCATCGAGCTGAACGTGTGCTGAACATGGAGGTGTCGTACGTTCGGTACTTGATCGGGACGGACCGTGAAGGTGCACGACTACATCAACCACGTTGATAAACGCTTCTTCTTAGCGATCTTCAAAGGTACGAAGATGCTCTCCCCCTCTCGTAGCTATGCATCTCCATGGATAGATCTTGCGTGTGCGTACAATTTTTTTTCCATGAAACGTTCGCCAACAAATAACATATACCTCCGAGAAACAAGCAATTAAACTTTCGTGTGCAAGGGAGCAGTTTTAGATTGTGAGCCTCATATAAACTAGATTGTGAGCCTCATGCAGTAATAGTTGGTTAATAGACTTAAGAGCTTCGGGCACACTTTGCTAGAGTAATGGGTAAGGCATTTAATTACGTCAGCTAATAGTTATACAAGTACAGTACATCAGGCAACAGTTTTTGGGCATCTCATTAACTACAAGACAAATAAAGGAATTGAAACGAGCAATTTAACTATGCCTGAAGCAAACAAACGATTGAACTATTGTCTTGGCATCATGCATACATGCATGCCTTAGTAACATCCTTGGCCTGGCTACATTTGAATCAACTGGTGTATTTTCTATATAATAGAACAAGTAATGTAACATCATTTGCCTCCTATAAAGTATCTTGATCAGTATGTACTCAAGATCCTAGTAATGATAGGGAGGCTGATGAAGTGAACATGCGTTTGGTTATGTCATTTATGACATCAAGATCTCTACCATAGTAGGAAGGGGTTACTCCCTCTGTTCACTATTATAAGATGTTTTAGATATTTAAATATGGACTACATCCCGACTGAAATGAGTGACAATGTGTCTACATACATCTGATTTAGAAAAAAGTCAGAACATCTTATAATAGTGAGCAAAGGGAGTATTAATCAATGCCCCAATGACTAGGTTACAGGTGCGGAACCCTAGGAAACCACAATGGCAAATCAATAGGATGTCCTGGTAATTGAAATGCAGTGACTTACCATAACTGGTTGTACAGGCTCAACATTGCTCCTCCTTCTCTTGTGAGGCTCCTTAAAGTTGTCCCTAACATCCTGTACTAGGAAATCCCGACTCTTTGCTTCGTTTCACCCCCTCTGCAAGGTGACACGAAGTAGTTACAGATCTCCTTACATGGAAGATAAATATGCATACTTTCTAGTCTTGGGGCAACACCAAAGCACGAGTTTATAACACAATGAGACCACATAATGATACATACATGGCACGTCTGTTGCACACACTGAAATGAGCATTTACTAAGTTTGCGCTTTGTATAAACTACACATACCTTCATGAACTAGACCTCCAGGTACTCTCGGGGAGCCTAGTTTAATGGATGGGCATTCCTTTATGCCACCTATGAGTTATACAAGCCCTCACTACGACAGCCAGTAGTGTTGTTAGTCCTGAACATATAGTAATCAAACCAAACCGTTCTATTATGGCTGACTGATACAAACAAGCAATTGAACACGTGTGTGAGCAAATCTTTCACACCACTAAATTACATACCAAGACAACAAGCATAGGAGGAGGCCTAAAGAACATCATTTGCCTGACCAGATTTACGAGCATGTACACATCATGTGCATCATATGAACTAGCATAATCATTGCATATGTCAGATCCTATAACGAAATGCACATGTATTTGGTTATGCCATGTATGAGGCCTAAATCGCCACTGTAGCGGGCAGGAGTGATTAATCATTACACGCACACGTGAATTGCAGCTTAAGAACCCTAGCCAAGCATAATGCCAAACAAAATAACATGTTACGGTAATTGAAATGCAATTAGTTAGCATAACACGTTGTATAGGCTCCGCTGGTGCGTCCATTTTGCCTCATGTTTTCCTACTCTTATTTTTATTGTTTTAAAGTTATATTTGACTATTTGATGCAATTCGAATGCCTTTTTTTATCTTAAATTGCAAGTTACATCATAAGAGGGAGATTGTCGGCAGCTGGAATTCTGGACCTGAAAAGAGCTACATCAGAGATAGCTATTCTCCGGAGCTCCAAATGACCGAAATACTTACGGAGATTTATTTTTGAATATATAAAAATATTGGAAGAAAGAAGTAAGCGAGAGGAGACACGATCGGGCCACAAGCTCAGGAGGCGCACCCTCCCCCTGGGGCGCGACACTTGAACTTGTGGGTCCCACATGAGTCCCTCGAGTCCCATCTTCTACTATATGAAGCCATTTACCCTAGAAATAATCAGAAGAAGACTTTCATGATGAAGCACCACCGTCTCGAGGCGGAACCTGGGCAGGAGCACTTTTGCTCTCCGGCGGAGCAACTCTTCCAGGGATACTTCCCTCCGCAGGGAAATCAAAGCCATCATCATCACCAACACTCCTCTCATCTTGGAAGCACTCATCTACATCAACATCTTCACCAGCACCATCTCATCCCCAAACCCTAGTTAATCCCTTGTATTCAATCTTTGTCTTAAACCTTAGATTGGTACCTGTGGGTTGCTATTAGTGTTGATTACATCGTGTAGTTGATGCTAGTTGGTTTACTTGGTGGAAGATTATATGTTCAGATTAATAATCATATATTATTCTCCTCTGATCATTAACATGAATATGATTTGTGAGTAGTTCCATTTTTTCTTGAGGACATGGGAGAAGTCTTGTTATAAGTAATCATGTGAGGTTAGTTTTCGTCCTTTTTGATGATGTTTTATGTTGTTCTTCCTCTAGTGGTGTTGTGTGAACATCGACTACATGACACATTACCATGTTTGGGCCTAGGGGAAGGCGCTGTGGGATTAGTAATAAGTAGATGATGGGTTGCGGAAGTGACAGAAGCCTAAACCCCAGTTTATGCGCTATTTCATAAGGGGCTGATTTGGATTCATTTGTTTCATGCTATGGTTAGATTTATCTTAATTCTTCTCTTGTAGTCGTGGATGCTTGCGAGAGGGGGTAATCATAAGTAGGTTGTTTGTTCAAGTATGAGGTGTCGTGAATGGTTGGTCCACGAGGTCAACCACTCAAAGCGCAAGTTTACTCCCAGGGGGTGCATGGGAGATTTTTAGAAATTCGTCAAACTTTGATGAATTTGACGAAGATCGGAGTGAAGAAATAGAAACGAGAACGAGACTAATTCATCACAGAAACATAGAGCATGCATACAGGTAGATGCAAGTGAATAACATGTAATCAAGCATTCAAGCATATAGAAGATGAACTGAAGAAATGAAAAACGACATGGTGAAAGTCTTCAGTTCAAATTCTTCACAAAGTAGATCATAAAATCTTCAGCAGTGGAATAATATAAAGTAAAGTCTGAGGAATTTGAAACCATTTAGGCTCGATGATGACACAGTGATTTGGTAGACAAGTTCTAGTTGTTGTATCAACTGTACGTCTGGTTGAGACGGTTGAGATTGAACTCCGAAGACACTAAGTCTTCACTGTATTCCTCTTGAGCTAAGGTCACAGCAGACCTCGCCCAATCACTTGTGGTAAGTCTTCAATGTAGACTTTCAAAATCTTCATAGAGTTGTTCACCGGCACGCCACAATTACTCTTGGGTGCTCAGAACATGACGCCTAACCGTCTGGAAGAATGAAAATCTTCAAAGATAACAGGCGTCGGATCACACAGATCAAACTCTTCAGTGATGCTCAGTCACTTTGGCTTTGGTTGGGTTTTTCCCACTTAGGTTTCTCGCAAAGTCGTCAAAGAAAGGGTTGCTCTCAAATGACAAGTGTCAATCTCTCTCTAGAGCAGCCAACCAACAAATGGTTATAGGGGGCGGGTATTTATAGTCAGGGGAACCCGATATGAATTGTCATAAATGACCCTTTGGATATGACCATTGTCAGGATAAGGATCCACTCAATAGTTGGCACACAGCGCAACAATGGTCAAAATTTTGGACTCTCAAATTCGTCGGGGTATTCAATTTCCTTACGATAGGCAGATCGCACTGGCAAAATCCTAACTCCTTACTCTGACCAAATTCGTCAGTGACCAGAAGAACTGTGTCTCTGTCACTAGGAAATTCGTCGACTCCGCCGAAGATTTCCAAAGGCTTCACTCGAAGCGGTAGGGTGTGTATAGGTTTGAGCATCACATGGAAATATGATATATGCATCACCTAGACCCCCTTTAACAATACATTTTTTCCTATAACTCGAATAGTATTATAACTAAAAAATCCATCACTCATTTAAGAAATGTGCGTGCACTGTAAAAAAAAGTCCAGAAAACTTTTAAAAATGTCATTAGCATTCAAAAATAATGTTCGTGACAGTAGAAGATCTATGCCCGTTTCAAAAATATCTTTGTGACATTTAAAAAATGTTAATACAAGGTAAAAAATAAATGTTCACATAATTTAGAAAAAAGTTGTTTTGCACCATTAAAAAAATGCTTATGCAATGTCAAAAAATGTTTATATGACTAAAAAAATGTTTGTAGTTTAGAATAATGTTTGTATCATTCAAAAAAAGGTTTGTGATACAACATAAAAAATCGTGTAGTTTCAAAAACAAAATGTACCATTCAAAAAAATGTTCATTACATTTAACAAAAAATTCACACATTTCATAAAAATGTACATGACATTTAAAAAAATTGTGTAAAGTAAAAAAAATCATGTAGTTTTGAAAGATGTTTCTTACCATTCAGAAAAGTATTCAACATATATTTGTAAATGTTTAACATTTCTTCAAAGAAAATGTTCCAAACATGTATTTGAAAAATGTTCAACATGTATCAAAAAAAATATGCCCAAGTATAAGAAAAATGTATAACATGTATTTAAAAAGTTGACATGTATTTTGAAAAAATAAGAAGAAAGAGAATAAAAGGAAGAGCAATTTGTAATGCCAAAGAAAATTCGTAAAGAACCGCAGAGAAGAAAAAAGAAAAGGTAAAAAAAAAGGAAGTAGAAAGAAAAAAATGAAAAACAGAAAAAGAAAAATGAAAGAAAAAACGAACACAAAAGAAAACCAGAGCGAAGCACGCCAAACCGGAAAAACCAGCATGAACGAACTGTTCCTGCGCGCACAGAAAAACCACTAGCTCGACCGGCCCGTTGGCAGGATCGCTGATGGCGAGAGAGACCTCTTGTCTCGCAGCGGGCGAGAAATAGCCCTGGCGTATCGGGTAGGTAAGATGCCAACAGAACCTGAGAAGGTTAGTCTCTGCACCTGACTTTTTGGCGTGAGGAACTGCTTGAGCAATGAATGATGAGCCCCATCTGGCTTGAGGTGAGCAAGTCCAAACGATAAAATGTTTGCTTCCTGTTCTATTTGGTGGAATTGCAGTCAAACTACTCTTCTTTCAGCTATTGCCATTTAGATTATTTTAAAAAAAAATATCTTTGCAGTCAAACTACTCTTCTTTCAGTTATTGCCATTTAGATTATTAAAAAATTTTATCTTACCCAACCTTTGCAGACTGTCCACGAGGGTCGCATCTACCAGCTGAAGCTGTTCTGTGACAAGGACTACCCCGAGAAGGCACCATCTGTTAGATTACATTCAAGATTACTTCATCTCTTCCTCGCTCCATGTCAATCAAAAGACTGTTTTACATTTGTTGCCGTGTTGATGCAGGTTGACCCGAAGAAGTTCAGTGTGCTAGCAAAACAATTTTGACCCAGCTGAAGAAAGATATGGCAGCAGCACAGAACCGCAAGTTGGTGCACCCTCCAGAAGGGACATTGTCTGCTGGCCCATCTCCAGTTTCAACAGCAGCGATCTACTCCCTCCGTTCCTAAATATAAGTATGAGATTTCACTATAAACCACATACGGATATACTCCATCCGTTCTTAAATACAAGTCTTTTTAGACATTTCAAATGGACTACAATATACGGATGTATGTAGACAGATTTTAGAGTGTAAATTCACTCATTTTGCTCCGTATGTAATCACTTGTTGGAATCTCTAAAAAGACTTATATTTGAGAACGGAGGAAGTATATAGATGCATTTTAGAGTGTAGATTCACTCATTTTGCTCCGTATGTGGTCCATAGTGGAATCCCTCCAAAGACTTATATTTAGGAACGGAGAAAGTACATCACTCCCATGGGATTTGAATTATACCATCCATCACACAGAGACTACATATAAAACAGAAATGCGCTTCCTAGGCCCAACGATACAACAATTTTGCTTCACTGCTCTTCTAGCAGTAAGGCCATCACATATTACAGTTTAAAACTACGTAAGAAGGAATAGCTAAATCTTCTTCTGACGTCAAAATTTTGAATCGTTTCTTAAATCAGACCGCAGGGGCCTTTTGGTTGCCCATTCCAAATAAATTCTCAAACAATTTTGAAGCCATCGGAGGAACTGTCATCGGTACCGGGGCCATGAAATTAGCAATCTTCTCGTGGACACTGTACCTGAAAAAGACATAAACAGGTTGATAGCAATCCCATGGAAGAAAAACAGACTGCACCCAAAGTAAGCCTACCTTATCTTTCTACTCTTTGAAGCACGGCGGTCAACAAGTTTTCTCTTCTTGTGCTGCTTCTTCCTCAGAGCATAAAATGCGGATTCTGCGAACATTGCAGCACCATGGTCCATCAGTGCATTCAGGGCAACAACAAAAAGAGATGTGCAGGTGAACACTAGTTGGATATGAACTAACCAGATGCCCCCGTATCACATGACTCGAGAAACTCCTTGAGAAGTTGATGATAAAATTCAGAATCATCGATGAGTTCAGGATCACCTTCCACATCTTTGCCCTGAGTTGCAACAAGGGGTGAACATATGAGACAAGGAAGGGCACTACACACCACATCCTAAATAGTCAGGGAGATAAATAACTGAGGCTGCATGAAGTTTCGCCTCAATGGAAGAAATGAACTACACTAGAACACATAACACAAAATCTGAATAGAACAAATGAGACAAGCTAGCTTGAAATAATTTAACTAAAGAATGAGGTATTGCTCAAACCTCCACAGCAGTAGCAGGCTGTGCTGCACTAAAATGAATGAGAAGACACAAACCAATCATTATAATTAGAAGTAGAACTGAACTGGTGGCCCTTTACAATTGATGAATCTAAAATACCTCCCCAAATACACCAACATCAGATTTCCGCAGGTACATCCTGTTAATCATCCTGCTTGGGTCCCTCATATAACCAGCAACTTGGTCACTTATGTTCTGTTCTCATAACAGGGGAAAGCAGAGGTTTTAGCATTGTAGATATCTAAGCATGTTCCACAATAACAAAGTACTATAAGTAGTTAAATAGGCATTCAGCTAACCTGATTAAATGCGTGCAACCTTCCTTTCAGTGCAGCAGCGCCAGTTGTGACCTGTGTTTTCCTCTGCCATTTATCTATCTCAGTATTTCTGAACAGGGTTATTCTGTACAAAAACCATGATATCAAACGCTGTTTTATGCTGCTGTATATGTGCAGAAAGTCAAGAAGAAGAAAAACAGCCCAAGCAAAATACATACAAGTGCAATTTGACAAGTTCTAGAACTGACACACCAAGTCTGGTTTTCCAGTTACCGCCTTTTTTTAACAGAAAATATCTGCTTAGTGCCTTTATATTAGTTTGTGTATACTTATAATCATTTATCCAGTGCATGCTAACTTAAGGATTCGCCAATATGGTGGAACTATTTTTTTTTCTTGCTGGATGTTAGTCTCAATACAAGTTACCAAATTCACCAACATTAATCAGGAATAAGTAGCAACTTAGCAATCTACTCCCTCCGTCCCATAATGTAAGACGTTTTTTGACACTACACTAGTATCAAAAAACGTCTTACATTATGGGACGGAGGGAGTAGAAAACAATGTCTGTAAAGATGAAACCCAAAAAGGAAAGAAAAAGTAGCAGCGCCAAACAAACAATTCGCTAACTCAAATGCATTTAAGAAACCATTATAATACAGGAGCAGGGGAGAGTTTAAATGATCGGTATTAAGCATAAAACACATTCTACTGGTATGATACGGTATAAAAGCACAAAGCGCATTATACTGGTATATGAGTGCAGAACTGCATAAGTGCTGATTAACAAAAGATCTGCTGCTATGCAAGACACTGTAACACATTGAAGAGTATATCCCACAGTACTTCATCACAGTCTCTTTTAGTGCAAAAGGTTACCTTGTCTGCACTTTCTGCATTTGCAACCACTCGTCATTCTCTCCAGTTGAATTAGGCAAAGTATCTGTCACTAAGTCGGGATTAACAAACGTTTTGAGGCATCTTTCGGAATGAGAGAGACTGGATTACAGTAGTACCTTTCACATCCTTTGCAGCCTGGTTCCGCTCTAGTAAAGCCTGCAGGTAGTTTTGGGGAGCATATTGTGGGCAGTAAGAAAACCTGGACTAACAAATGTATAGACTATACTGTAGTGTTGAAGCGAAAAACATGAGCAGGTGCCCGAACCTCCTGCAGCTCAAGCATGGAGCCAAGAGTCTGTTTCGATGAATCCAACAGATCAACATATGCTTGCTCTATCTCCTGATCGTGACTGCAGAACCTTGACTTGGTGGAATCCTGCAAGAACAGAACAGTATATACATTAGAACGCGGCCTACAATCATGCATTCTTCAGAAGTAAAATCAATTACGATGAATAAACGAAGATGAATGTTACGGCCATGGGAGAGAAACAGACCTTGGGAAGCTTGTTTGAAGTGGTAAATGCCTTTTGCAGCAAGAATCTCATTTCCAGGGTCTTATCCCATAGTGCCTTCAGTAAACAGAAATTGGATGTAAAGGTTAATAATTTGAAAGCTTAAATACAAATGAATGTGAAGGATAGCTGCGCAATAGCACATAATACCTTTTGGTTTTTGACTGCCTGGCCTCTCGAGGCATCATCATCCCTGTGCTGTTTCAATGTCTGAAGAATGCTTCTGCGGGTGAAAGAAAAAAAATATGTGCTTATGCAGAACTAGAAGAGAAGAAATACAAGTGAGATGATGAAGCGGATTGTAAAGTAAACCGTGTGAAAGTGTGGCATGTAGAGGACGGGTGGAAGGGAACATTACTGTTGACTGGCCTGGAGGGTGCGATACTCCTCCTCGAGCTCCCCCATCTCACCATCATCCTCCTCTTCATGGCCGCTCTCCTCGTCATGGTCGATCTCCTCGTCGCTCTAACCAAATAGAGACAGGCACAAAATAGCTAAGCAATCAAAGTATATAGTATATGAACAAAAGGAAAATGAGAGGGGGTGGAGAGTTACGGCAGAGAAATCTTGGTCATCGTCATTGGCAGCGCTCCCTGCGGGGAAGAAGCCGTCCTCTGGGTCGGAGTTGTCGTGGAGGTTGAGGTCGGAGTCGCTGCCGGAGTCGGAAGAAGCCTCCGAAAGGGGAGGGGAAGGGGAAGGTGCTGCCTTGCGGCGCTTGAGTACGAGTGGCGCCATCTCCTCCTCGGCGGAAAGAGGAGGGAAAGCTTGCCTGACGAGACAGAAGAGGAAGGAGAGGCTTCTCTTTCAGTTGCAGGCCTCCGGAAGGGTATCCGCAAAACCTCAAAGAAGCAATTAATCCCTGTCGAGCTCACCTCAGTCAGCCGGCAGAGCTTAGGCTGGTGCGGCGTGCGGGAGCAAGAGAGGCAACCGCCGGCGTTCTCCGGCGTCGCGGGGCAGGACGGCGCAGCCAAGCAGCGGGGTGGATGAAGCGGGGCAGGAGAAGGTAGGAAGGTGGGGCGTAAGCGGGTCAAGTCAGCCGCCGATGTGCAGGCTCCGCGCTTGAGAAGGCAGCCGTCGACGTGCAGGCGCCGCGCCGCCGTCGATTGAGTTTGGTGGTTCGGGAATGCACCACCGCCAGCGCCTAGGGGTGAGGAAAGTTGGGGTTTGAGCAATTTGCTAATCGGGTTGGGCCTATCTAAAGAAATTGCTAGTTGGGTTGGGCCTGTCTAAAAAATGCTAGTTGGGTTGAGCCTGGAGAATGTACAAAATGCTAGTTGGGTTGGGCCTATCTGCAAAAGCTAGTTGGGTTGGGCTCTCGTTCTATCCAGCGCATCAGCGCATGAATCTTCTAAAAAAAAGAGTCCGCGACGGAACCGAGCGCTAAAGTTTCCTATAAAAAAGAACCGAGCGCTAAACAGTGACTTTTTCCATGACCAGAACAATGACCTGACGTTGTAACGGGATATAAATATTCTAATAGGCTAGCTTATGATTTACCTGTAAATAATAATATGATTATGTAAATAAATATTCATCAATTTCTGACCATGAATTACTTTATATTTTGATTAGAAGTTTGGTAAGTAATTAAAATGTAATTGGTTCAGAAGGTAAATAAATTAAGATAATTGATTAGCATATACATGAAAGGCTCAACGAAGGGGTGGTGGGAAGAAAGATTAAATAGAACCATACGTTCTTTTTAAGTACTCCCTCCTTCCCAAAATATAAGGCGCCGATTGACTTTTCTGGTCTTTGTTCCATAAATTTGACTATGATTTTAACGTATTATAAAATTAGTATACAGATATATGAAATGAGTAGGGCGTTTCGGCGCCCAGGCTCATCTGCATCCGGTTAGAAAACAATTCGTAAAAAAATCAAAAAAAATTAATATTTTTTTGTGCGGTAGACAATTTGATGTGTGAGGCTGCTCCAAATTTCAAGTCATTTGGACATCTGAGCAGCTCTTGAAAAAAAAGACAAATCATGGCAAAACAATACATGAACAGTGAATATTTTTACAGACCCCCAATTTGTCTTTTTCGCTGTGAGCTCCTCAGATGTCCAAATGATTTCAAAATTGGAGCGGACCTCACGAATCAAAGTGTCTACATCACAAAAAAAATTGGAATTTTTTGAAAATTTTCTAGTATTTATTTTAATTTTTTTCGTCAGCGCGGGTGCAGATGAGCTTGGTGCAGAGATGGATTTTCGGAAATAAAACTGTTTTGTAAGACAAATACCAAGATGTCGTTTATACATGTGCAATTCATGTATTTTTGATATATATTAGTGGTCAAAGTCGTGCAAAGTCAATCGCGCCTTATATTTTGGGAAGGAGGGAGTAGCAGAGATTGATACACTATAACAGGTGTCTCGTGTCAAGTTGGCAATAACTTTATGGGTGATCTGGTGGGCTAGGAGGAAGATGATTCATTAGCCTATTTTTTAAAGTTCGTCGACTACACACCAGCTCGTTAGCAGGTTCAAAGACAAGCTTGACAGGATGTTGACGACAAGTGTGAAAGTGATCAACTCATCAATTAATGCTACGGCGAGACCGAAAGCCCCTCCAACCGGGTATGCTAAAATTAACATAGACATAGCCATTGTGAGATCTCATGCAGGAGGAGCTGCAGCGAGAGTTTGCCGAGATGCACATGGCAACTATCTGGGTAGCTCGTCATTGGTGATCCATGGGGTGACTGACATAGCTACACTTGAAGTTGTAGCATATCGCGAGGCCTTGTCCATCATAGAGGATCTTCGTCTACAGAGCTTCATCATAACATCAAACTCAAAACAGGTAGTAAATGACATTGCTAGAGGTATCTATGGGAGATATGAAGCCATCATCAGTGAGATCCAAATGCACTCAGAGATGTTCAACTGCAAATTCACTTTTGAATGACGAGTTGTCGATACTGAAGCCGATAGTTCAGCCATTTTTTCTTATTCTCTTGATTAGAGGCGATGCGTTTGGTTGATCCAACGTCATGGTCATTTGTGTCCCACTTCACGCAGATTTTGAGCAATAAAACTTGGCCTTGCCCCTAAGAAATTCTTATTCCGCTACATAACAGAAAGTTTGATGGAAGCTTTGGCATTTCAAGGTAGCATCAAAACACCTCCTCAAAGAAAAGCACCATCAAAACTGAAAGTGTTCTGGTGCGTTTGGCAAAGTCTTCTCTTTTAGCTGCTTATCTTTTTCGACAAATACTGAATTTTATTAACTTAAATAAAGCATCAGAGTAATACAAAACACAATAAGTACATATGCGGTCTCTGCATCCGCACTTGTGCAACTTGTCGACAAAGGACTCCTGTGCCCATGTCGGAGCTTGTGGCTCGACGAAAGGACTAAAGACATATCTTCAGCTGCGGGAGCGTTAGTCTTAACGGCAAAGACTTGAGAACCTGTCGGAGTCTGCTGCTCATCGGCAAGCTTGGCGTTATCTCCGGAAACTTCCTTGTCGGTGGCTGCTGGGAACTCTACCGGAAAGTACTTGCCGGTGTTCAACTTCCTTCTCTTATTCTACCTTGTTGATGGTGTTATGGATGGCTGAGTCAAATGGAGCACAAAAGTCCCTAGTTCCACAGGTAACTTGAGGGCGACACGTTTTGACAGATCATCAGCGATGCTATTTTTCGCACGAGAATGTGCTCTGTTTGCAATCCATCAAAGTGCTCTTCCAATTTACTCACTTCATCAACGTATGCTTCCATCAATGGGCTTTGATAATCCCTGTTTACTTGCTTCACAACAAGTTGTGAGTCGCCCCTGATAATGAGCTTTCTGATTCCAAGGTCTACAGTTATCATGAGACCAGCAAGTAGCCCTTCATACTCAGCAGTGTTGTTTGTTGCTTTCTCCCTGAGAAAGTGCATTTGAACTACGTACTTGAGGTGCTCTTCGGTTGGTGCGACAAGCAGCACTCTGGCGCCGGCGCCTTGTAGCGAAAAAGGCCCATCAAAGTACATAATCCAATCTTGAGTTGCTTCCTTGACGGGGAGAGAAGTGTCTTGATTCTCTTCGTCTGGCGTTGGCGTCCATTCTACAATGAACTCTGCGAAATCTCTGCTCTGTATGGTTGGAGTACTTTCAAACTTGAGATCAAAACTTGACAATTCCAACGCCCACTCCACAATTCTGCCGGTTGCATATGGATTTCTCAAAATCCTCCGCATCAGAAAGCTAGTGACGACAGTGATTTGGTGTGCTTGGAAGTGGTGGTGCAGCTTTCTTGAGGCCATGAGAAGACCGAAAAGTAGTTTCCGCACACCAGAATATCTTGACCTAGCCCCTGGAGAAGAGAACTGACAAAATAGATTGGTCGCTGCACCAACTTCTTCTTCGGCACTACTTGCTGTTCTGTTACATCTGCTTGTTCTACATTTGACTTGTCGGCACTTGGATTTGCCGGAGAGGATTACGGCTTGTCGCTTGACAATTTTGCATATGCTGCTCCTTTGCCTTAAGCTTCCCTCTCAGCCACTAGTGCAATGCTAACCACTTGATTCGTTGTCGCGAAGTATAGCAACAACGACTCTTGTGGCTTTGGCGCAACTAGCGTTAGCGTAGAGGAGAGGTACTTCTTCAAATCTTGCAGTGCGGCCTCCGCTTCTGGCATCCATTTCATTGGACCTGCCTTTTTCAAAATTTTGAAAAACGGCAAGGCAGGCTCAGCAGATTTGGAGATGAACCTGCTTAATGCAGCAATGCAGCCGGTAAGACGACGCACATCCTTGACGCGCTTTGGTGCTTCAATCTGCTCAATTTCTTTGATCTTGTCGGCATTTGCTCCAATTCCATGCTGAGATACAACGAACCCGAGAAGCTTGTCCGATGGAACGCCAAACACACACTTCTCAGGGTTGAGCTTCAAATTGATCCTGTGCAGATTTGCAAACGTCTCTTCTAGGTCTTGTATGAGGGTTGCTTTGTCCTTGGTTTTGACCACTATGTCATCCATATATGCTTCCACATTCTTGTGCAGCAAGGGTCCAAAATCAATCTGGACTGCTCTTGCAAATGTAGAACCAACACTCTTCAATCCGAAAGGCATATGTATAAAGCAATATGTGTCACATGGAGTGATGAATGTGGTTTTCCCTCATTATCCTTGGACATGAAAATCTGATGATAACCAAAATAAGCATCAAGGAAAGAGGGTAAATCACAACTGGCAGTGGAGTCCACAATATGGTCGATGTGCGGCAAGGAAAAAGGATCTTTTGGACAAGCTTTATTGATGTCAGTGTAATCAATACAAAGTCTCTATTTTCCATTTGCCTTGCGGACTACAACTGGATTGGCCAACCATGTTGGATGGAGGACTCTTCTGACCAGGCCTGCCGCTTCTAGTTTCTTGATCTCTTCGGCAATGAACTATTGTCGTTCCAAAGCTTGCTTCTTGACCTTCTACTTGATGGGCCGCGCATGAGTAGACAGCAAGGTGGTGCTCAATTACCTCCCTGGGAACACCGCGGATGTCAAATGGTTGCCACGCAAACACATCGACATTCTCCCACAGGAAGAAAACGAACGCGCTTTCCTATTTGTCATCGAGGGTGGAACTTGTAGTGAAAGTACCACCCAAGTCGTCCTCCTTGGCAGATACTTTCTTAGTTGCTGGTGGAGCTACTTTGGATTTCTTGCTCTTGCCGGCAGAGCTCTCCGGCACGTCCTCAACTAGAGCGCAGCACTCCGAAGAGGTGCACTTCCGGAGTCCTTGTCAGAGGTCTTGCCGGTCTTCTTCCTCTTCTCCCCCCCCCCGGGAGCTTTGTCGGCAGGAGTAAGTGCCTTGGCGGCAGATGCTGCAACTGCTTCCCTATAGAGTTGATCAGCGCAAATGATCGCATCCTTCTTGTCGGAATTGATGGTGATGACATTCATCGACCCCGGCATCTTCAATGTGTTGTAGGCATAGTGTGATGCTGCCATGAACTTAGCCAGTGTGGGGTGGCCAAGAATCCCATTATATAGCAATGGAATCTTGACGATGTCGAAGACGATCTTCTCTATCTTGTAGTTTAGCTCACTGCCAAATGTCACCGGTAGTGTGATCTTGCCCTTCGGCTGACTTCTTCCCAGATTGATCCCTTGAAATGTGCATGTCTTCTTGAGATATTCATCAGAAATTTGCAGCCTATTGATCACATCTGGTGAGATCAAGTTCAAGCCAGCCCCACCATCAACCAGCATCTTTGTCACTTTGAGGTTGCGTATTGTCGGTGAAACCAACAACGGCAAGCACCTGACCGCAGTTGTGCGGTCAGGGTGGTCCTCGGCGTAAAAAATGATGGGCGTGTTGGACCATTTGAGTGGCTTCTAGGCATCAACTGCTGGCTTTGCTGCATTGACCTCACGCACCCACTGCTTAAGTTGATGATGAGAGGAGTGCAAAGATGCACCTGCGTCAATGCACATGGCTTTTGTGGCTTTCTGGAATTCATGCTCATTGGACTCGTCGCCGTCCTCTTGGTCCTCTGATTACCCACAAGTATAGGGGATCGCTTGTAGCCTTTTTCAATAAATAAGAGTGTCGAACCCAACGAGGAGCTAAAGGTAGAACAGATATTCTCTCAAGTTCTATCGACCACCGATACAACTCTACGCACACTTAACGTTCGCTTTACCTAGAACAAGTATGAAACTATTTTGTAGGTGATAGGATAGGTTTGCAAGATAAAACTAGATGTACTTAGCAAGAATAAAACTATGAGTAATTTGCAAGATAATAAAATTTAGTTGTTTAGTAGAAAGATTTTGTCACACAAGAAAGTTATTTCTCCCTAGGCAATCAATAACTAGACTGATAATCATTATTGCAATTTTATATGAGGGAGAGGCATGAGCTAACATACTTTATGTACTTGGATCATATGCACTTATGATTGGAACTCTAGCAAGCATCCGCAACTACCAAAGATCATTAAGGTAAAACCCAACCATAGCATTAAGTATCAAGTCCTCTTTATCCCGTACGCAACAACCCCCTTACTCGGGTATAAACTTTTGTCACTCTCGCCACCCACCATAAGCGAATCATGAACGTATTGCAAAACCCTACAGCGGGAATCCCTCACGCTTGCGCGACACGTAGGGCATCATAGGACAGCACCAAAATAAAACATACAACTCAAGCCAATCACAATCATCGATCAACCCACAGGACAAAACAAATCTACTCAAACATCATAGGATGGCCACACATCATTGGATAATAATATGTAGCATTAAGCTACATGTTTAAGTAGAGATTACAGTAGGGAGAAGAGGTGTTACACCGTTTCATAGAGGGAGATAGAGTTGGTGGTGATGGCGGCGAAGTTATTGATGTAGCTCGCCATCACGATGGTTTGCCCCAGCGGCGTTCTGGCGTCACCGGGAGAGAGGGGGAGAGAGCCCCCTCCTTCTTCTTCTTCCTTGGACTCCCCCTAGATATGAGGAGAGTTCCCCCTCTAGTCCATGGCCGCCATGTCGGCGGAGGAGCAGGAGCCCCTCCGAGATTGGATCCCTCTCTGTTCTCTTCTGTTTTGCGTTCCCGTTTTCTGGCCCTTCACCATTTCTTAAATTCCTGGAGATCCGTAACTCTGATTGGGCTGAAATTTTAACATGATTTTTTTCCGGATATTATCTTTCTTGCGCCGAAAGAAGGGGGTCAACCAACCTATGAGGAGCTCCCTAGGCACCACGGCGCGCCAGACCCCCCTGGCGCGCCCTGATGCCTAGTGGGCCCCTCAAGCATCGTCTCGCGTTGATTCTTCTTCCAAAAATTCACACATATTCCAAAATAAATCTCCGTAAATTTTCATTGCGTTTGGACTTCGTTTGATATGGATATTCTGCGAAACAAAAAACATGCTGATACGTCCATTTTGCATCATGATTTCCTACTGTTATTTATAATGTTTTTATGCATAATAATGCTTTATGTAGTAATTCTAATGACTTCTCTCTCATAATACGCAAGGTTTACACAAAGAGGGAGAATGTCGACAGCTGGAATTCTGGACCTGAAAAGCTACGTCAGAGTTACCTATTCTGCACATCTCCAAATGAGCTGAAAATTTATGGAGAATTATTTTGCAATATATGAAAACTATTGGATCAAATAACTACCAGAGGAGGCCCACCAGGTGGGCACAACCCAGCGCGCTGATACGTCTCCAACGTATCTATAATTTTTTATTGCTTCATGCTATATTATATTCTGTTTTGGATGATTAATGGGCTTTATTATACACTTTTATATCATTTTTGGGACTAACCTATTAACCGGAGGCCCAGCCCAAATTGCTGTTGTTTTTGCCTGTCTTAGTGTTTCGCAGAAAAAGAATATCAAACGCAGTCCAAACGGAATGAAACCTTCGGGAACGTGATTTTCGGAATGAACGTGATCCAAAGGACTTGGACCCTACGTCAAGAAAGCAACCAGGAGAGCACGAGGCAGGGGGCGCGCCTACCCCCCCCCCCCAGGCGCGCCCTCCACCCTCGTGGGGCCCACGTTGCTCCATCGACATACTTCTTCCTCCTATATATACCTACGTACCCCCAAACCAACAGAAGCATCCACGAAAACCTAATTCCACCGCCGCAACCTTCTGTACCCGTGAGATCCCATCTTGGGGCCTTTTCCAGCGTCCTGCCGGAGGGGGCATTGATCACGGAGGGCTTCTACATCAACACCATGGCCTCTCCGATGATGTGTGAGTAGTTTACCTCAGACCTTCGGGTCCATAGTTATTAGCTAGATGGCTTCTTCTCTCTTTTTGGATCTCAATACAAAGTTCTCCATGATTCTCGTGGAGATCTATTCGATGTAATCTTCTTTTTCGGTGTGTTTGTTGAGACCGATGAATTGTGGGTTTATGATCAAGTTTTCTATGAACAATATTTGAATCTTCTCTAAATTCTTTTATGTATGATTGGTTATCTTTGCAAGTCTCTTCGAATTATCAGTTTGGTTTGGCCTACTAGATTGATCTTTCTTGCAATGGGAGAAGTGTTTAGCTTTGGGTTCAATCTTGCGGTGTCCTTTCCCAGTGACAGCAGGGGCAGCAAGGCATGTATTGTATTGTTGCCATCGAGGATAACAAGATGGGGTTTATATCATATTGCATGAGTTTATCCCTCTACATCATGTCATCTTACTTAAAGCGTTACTCCGTTCTTATGAACTTAATACTCTAGATGCATGCTGGATAGCGGTCGATGTGTGGAGTAATAGTAGTAGATGCAGGCAAGAGTCGGTCTACTTGTCTCGGACGTGATGCCTATATACATGATCATACCTAGATATTCTCATAACTATGCTCAATTCTATCAATTGCTCAACAGTAATTTGTTCACCCACCGTAATACTTATGCTCTTGAGAGAAGCCACTAGTGAAACCTATGGCCCCCGGGTCTATTTTCCATCATATTAATCTTCCAACACTTAGCTATTTCTGTCGCCGTTTATTTTGCTTTATTTTACTTTGCATCTTTATCATAAAAAATACCAAAAATATTATCTTATCATATCTATCAGATCTCACTCTCGTAAGTGACAGTTGAGGGATTGACAACCCCTTTATCGCGTTGGTTGCGAGGTTCTTGTTTGTTTGTGTAGGTGCGAGGGACTCGTGCGTGGTCTCCTACTGGATTGATACCTTGGTTCTCAAAAACTGAGGGAAATACTTACGCTACTTTACTGCATCACCCTTTCCTCTTCAAGGGAAAACCAACGCAGTGCTCAAGAGGTAGCAAGAAGGATTTCTGGCGCCGTTGCCGGGGAGATCTACGCCAAGTCAAGTCAAGTCAAGACATACCAAGTACCCATCACAAACTCATCTCCCTCGCATTACATTATTTGTCATTTGCCTCTCGTTTTCCTCTCCCCCACTTCACCCTTGCCGTTTTATTCGCCCTCTCTTTTCCATGCGCCTCTTTTTTCGCTTGCTTCTTGTTTGCTCGTGTGTAGGATTGCTTGCTTGTCACGATGGCTCAAGATAATACTAAATTGTGTGACTTTACCAATACCAACAACAATGATTTTCTGAGCACTCCGATTGCTCCTCTTACCGATACCGAGTCTTGTGAAATTAATGCTGCTTTGTTGAATCTTGTTATGAAAGATCAATTCGCCGACCTTCCTAGTGAAGATGCCGCTACCCATCTAAATAGCTTCGTTGATTTGTGTGATATGCAAAAGAAGAAAGATGTGGACAATGATATTGTTAAATTGAATCTATTTCCTTTTTCGCTTAGAGATCGTGCTAAAACTTGGTTTTCATCTTTGCCTAAAAATAGTATTGATTCTTGGAATAAGTGCAAAGATGCTTTTATCTCTAAGTATTTTCCTCCCGCTAAAATCATCTCTCTTAGAAACGATATTATGAATTTTAAGCAACTTGATCATGAACATGTTGCACAAGCTTGGGAGATGATGAAATTAATGATACGTAATTGCCCCACACATGGTTTGAATCTTTGGATGATTATACAAATTTTTTATGGCGGATTGAACTTTGCTTCTAGAAATCTTCTAGATTCGGCCGCGGGAGGCACTTTTATGGAAATCACTTTAGTAGAAGCTACCAAACTCCTAGATAATATTATGGTTAATTATTCTTAATGGCACACCGAAAGATCTACTAATAAAAAAGTGCATGGGATAGAAGAAATTAATGTTTTGAGTGGAAAGATGGATGAACTTATGAAATTATTTGCTACTAAAAGTGTTTCTTCTGATCCTAATGATATGCCTTTGTCTACTTTGCTTGAGAATAATAACGAATCTATGGATGTGAATTTTGTTGGTAGGAATAATTTTGGTAACAACGCGTATAGAGGAAACTTTAATCCTAGGCCGTATCCTAGTAATTCCTGTAATAATTATGGTAATTCCTACAACAATTCTTATGGAAATTTTAATAATATGCCCTCTGAATTTGAGACTAGTGTTAAGGAGTTTATGAATTCACAAAAAAAATTCAATGCTTTGCTTGAAGAAAAATTGCTCAAAGTTGATGAATTGGCTAGGAACGTTGATAGAATTTCTCTTGATGTTGATTCTTTGAAACTTAGTTCTATTCCTCCTAAGCATGATATCAATGAGTCTCTCAAAGCCATTAGAATTTCCATTGATGAGTGCAAAGAAAGAACCGCTAGGATGCGTGTTAAGAAAGATTGCTTTGTGAAAGCGTGTTCTTCTAGTTTCTATGAAAATAAAGATGAAGATCTAAAAGTTATTGATGTGTCCCATATTAAATCTTTGTTTTGCAATATGAATCTTGATAATGATGGGACTGAATATGAGCTACATTTACCTAGAAGGCGTTCCAAAAATTCGGAGTCTTTAGATCTTGATGCTAAAATTAGTAAAAGTGGGATTGAAGAGATCAAAACTCTAGATATTAATGAACCCACTATTTTGGATTTCAAGGAATTTAATTATGATAATTGCTCTTTGATAGATTGTATTTCCTTGTTGCCAATCCGTGCTAACTTCTCCTCATGCTTATAGCCAAAATAAAGCTTTTACTAAACATATCGTTGATGCTTTGATGCAATCTTATGAAGAAAAACTTGAGTTGGAAGTTTCTATCCCTAGAAAACTTTATGATGAGTGGGAACCTACTGTTAAAATTAAAATTAAATATCATGAATGCTATGCTTTATGTGATTTGGGTGCTAGTGTTTCCACAATTCCAAAAACTTTATGCGATTTGCTAGGTTTCCGTGATTTTGATGATTGCTCTTTAAACTTGCACCTTGCGGATTCCACCATTAAGAAACCTATGGGAAGAATTAATGATGTTCTTATTGTTGCAAATAGGAACCATGTGCCCGTAGATTTTTATTGTTCTTGATATAGATTGCAATCCTTCATCTCCTATTATTCTTGGTAGACCTTTCCTTAGAACGATTGGTGCAATTATTGATATGAAGGAAGGGAATATCAGATTCCAATTTCCGTTAAAGAAAGGCATGGAACACTTCCCTAGAAAGAAAATTAAAATGCCATATGAATCTATTATGAGAGCCACTTATGGATTGCCTACCAAAGATGACAATACCTAGATCTATCCATGCTTTTATGCCTAGCTAGGGGCGTTAAACGATAACGCTTGTTGGGAGGCAACCCAATTTTATTTTTTAGTTTTTTTTGCTTTTTGCTTCTGTTTAGGAATAAATATTTGATCTAGCCTATGGTTAGATTTGTTTTTATGTTTTAATTAGTGTTTGTGCCAAGTTAAACCTATAGGATCTTCTTGGATGATAGTTATTTGATCTTGCTGAAAATTCCAGAAACTTTCTGTTCCCGAAAACAATTGTTAAAAATCACCAGAACGTGATAAAATATTGATTCCAATTACTGCTGATCAATAAACAAATTGTCTAGGTCTTCCTATTTTGGCTGAATTGTTTGAGTTCCAGAAGTTTGCGTTAGTTACAGATTACTACAGACTGTTCTGTTTTTGACAGATTCTGTTTTTCGTGTGTTGTTTGCTTATTTTGATGAATCTATGGCTAGTAAAATAGTTTATAAACCATAGAGAAGTTGGAATACAGTAGGTTTAACACAAATATAAATAAAGAATGAGTTCATTACAGTACCTTGAAGTGGTCTTTTGTTTTCTTTCGCTAACGGAGCTCACGAGATTTTCTGTTAAGTTTTGTGTTGTGAAGTTTTCAAGTTCTGGGTAAAAGATGTGATGGATTATGGAACAAGGAGTGGCAATAGACTAAGATTGGGGATTCCCATGGCACCCCAAGATAATCTAAGGACACCAAAAATCCAAAGCTTGGGGATGCCCCGGAAGGCATCCCCTCTTTCGTCTACTTCCATCGGTAACTTTACTTGGAGCTATATTTTTATTCACCACCTGATATGTGTTTTGCTTGGAGCGTCTTGTATGATTTGAGTCTTTGCTTTTTAGTTTACCACAATCATTTTTTCTGTACACACCTTTTGAGAGAGACACACATGATTCAGAATTTATTAGAATACTCTATGCGGTTCGCTTATATCTTTTGAGCTACATAGTTTTTGCTCTAGTGCTTCACTTATATCTTTAAGAGCACGGCGGTGGTTTTGTTTTATAGAAACTATTATTCTCTCATGCTTCACTTATATTATTTTTGAGAGTCTTAAACAGCATGGTAATTTGCTTAGTTGGGAAATTAATCCTAATATGCTAGGTATTCAAGACTAGTAAAAACTTTCTTATGAGTGTGCTGAATACTAAGAGAAGTTTGATGCTTGATGATTGTTTTGAGATATGGAGGTAGTGATATTAAAGTTGTGCTAGTTGAGTAGTTGTGGAATTGAGAAATAATTGTGTTGAAGGTTGCAAGTCCCGTAGCATGCACGTATGGTAAACGTTATGTAACAAATTTGAAACATGAGGTGTTCTTTGATTGTCTTCCTTATGAGTGGCGGTCGGGGACGAGCGATGGTATTTTCCCACCAATCTATCCCCCTAGGAGCATGCGCGTAATGCTTGGTTTTTGATGACTTGTAGATTTTTGCAATAAGTATGTGAGTTCTTTATGACTAATGTTGAGTCCATGGATTATACGCACTCTTACCCTTCCATCATTGCTAGCCTCTTCGGTACCGTGCATTGCCCTTTCTCACATTGAGAGTTGGTGCAAACTTCGCCGGTGCATCCAAACCCCGTGATATGATACGCTCTGTCACACATAAACCTCCTTATATCTTCCTCAAAACAGCCACCATACCTACCTATTATGGCATTTCCATAGCCATTCCGAGATATATTGCCATGCAACTTTCCACCGTTTCGTTTATCATGACAAGTTCATCATTTTCATATTGCTTTTCATGGTCATGTAGTTGACATCGTATTTGTGGCAAAGCCACCGCTCATAATTTTTCATACATGTCACTCTTGATTCCTCGCCTATCCGGTATACTGCCGGAGGCATTCATATAGAGTCATACCTTGTTCTAGTATCGAGTTGTAATCATTGAGTTGTAAATAAATAGAAGTGTGATGATCATCATTCATAGAGCATTGTCCCAACAAAAAAAAAGAGAAAGGCCAAATAAAAAAAGGAAGGCCCAAAAAAAAGAGAAAAATGCTACTATCGTTTTTTTCCACACTTGTGCTTCAAAGTAGCACCATGATCTTCATGATAGAGAGTCTCTTGTTTTGTCACTTTCATACTCTAGTGGGAATTTTTCATTAGAACTTGGCTTGTATATTCCAACAATGGGCTTCCTCAAATGCCCTAGGTCTTCGTGAGCAAGCAAGTTGGATTCACACCCACTTAGTTTCTTTTGTTGAGCTCTTATGCATTTATAGCTCTAGTGCATCCGTTGCATGGCAATCCCTACTCCTTGCATTAACATCAATCGATGGGCATCTCCATAGCCTGTTGATTAGCCGCGTTGATGTGAGACTTTCTCCTTTTTTGTCTTCTCCACATAACCCCCATCATTATATTCTATTCCACCCATAGTGCTATATCCATGGCTCACGCTCATGTGCGTGAAGGTTGAAAAAGTTTGAGATTACTAAAGTATGAAACAATTGCTTGGCTTGTCATCGAGGTTGTGCATGATGAGAGCATTCTTGTGTGACGAAAATGGAGCATGACTAAACTATATGATTTTGTAGGGATGAACTTTCTTTGGCCATGTTATTTTGAGAAGACATAATTGCTTAGTTAGTATGCTTGAAGTATTATTACTTTTATGTCAATATTAAACTTTTGTCTTGAATCTTTCGGATCTGAATATTCATACCACAATTAAGAGGGTTACATTAAAAATTATGCCAAGTAGCATTCCGCATCAAAAATTCTGTTTTTATCATTTACCTACTCGAGAACGAGCATGAATTAAGCTTGGGGATGCTTGATACGTCTCCAACGTATTTATAATTTTTGATTGCTTCATGCTATAGTATATTCTGTTTTGGATGATTAATGGGCTTTATTATACACTTTTATATCATTTTTGGGACTAACCTATTAACCGGAGGCCCAGCCCAAATTGCTGTTTTTTTGCCTATTTCAGTGTTTCGCAGAAAAAGAATATCAAACGGAGTCCAAACGGAATGAAACCTTCGGGAACGTGATTTTCGGAACGAACGTGATCCAGAGGACTTGGACCCTACGTCAAGAAAGCAACCAGGAGAGCATGAGGTAGGGGGGCGCGCATACCCCCCAGGCGGGCCCTCCACCCTCATGGGGCCCACGTTGCTCCACCGACGTACTTCTTCCTCCTATATATACCTACGTACCCCCAAACCAACAGAAGCATCCTAATTCCACCGCCGCAACCTTCTGTACCCGCCGCCCTCCACCCTCGTCATCACCAACAACTCTCCCACCTTTGCGAGGGCAATCTCCATCAACATCTTCAACAACACCATCTCCTCCCAAACCCTAGTTCATCTCTTGTGTTCAATCTTTGTACCGGAACCTTAGATTGGTGCTTGTGGGTGACTAGTAGTGTTGATTACATCTTATAATTGATTACTATATGGTTTATTTGGTGGAAGATTATATGTTCAGATCCATTATGCTATTCAATACCCCTCTGATCTTGAGCATGATTATCATTTGTGAGTAGTTATATATTTTTGTTCTTGAGGTCACGGGAGAAATCTTGTTGTAAGTAATCATGTGAACTTGATATGTGTTCGATATTTTGATGGTATGTATGTTGTGATTCCCTTAGTGGTGTCATGTGAATGTTGACTACATGGCACTTCACCTTATTAGGGCCTACGGGAATGCATTGTGCAGTAGTTATTAGATGATGGTTTGCTAGAGTGACAGAAGCTGAAACCCTAGTTTATGCGCTACTTCGGAAGGGACTGATTTGGATCCAAAAGTTTAATAGTATGGTTAGATTTTATCTTAATACTTTTCTCGTAGTTGCGGATGCTTGCGAGGGGGTTAATCATAAGTAGGAGGTTTGTTCAAGTAAGAACATCACCTAAGCACTGGTCCACCCACATATCAAATTATCAAAGTAGCGAACATGAATTAAACCAACATGATGAAAGTGACTAGATGAAATTCCCGTGTACCCTCAAGAACGCTTTGCTTATTATAAGAGACCGTTTTGGCCTGTCCTTTGCCAAAAAAGGATTGGGCTACCTTGCTGCACTTTATTTACCATTACTGTTACTTGCTCGTCACAAATTATCTTGCTATCAAATTACTTGTTACTGACAATTTCAGTGCTTGCAGAGATTACCTTGCTGAAAACCACTTGTCATTTCCTTCTGCTCCTCGTTGGGTTCGACGATCTTACTTATCGAAAGGACTAAGATTGATCCCCTATACTTTTGGGTCATCAAGGCTCTTTTCTGGCGCCGTTGCCGGGGAGTGAAGCGCTCTTGCTAAGTGGAAGTTGGTAATGAAAAATTATTACTACGTGCTGAAATTTATTGTCACTTGTTACTATGGAGAACAATCCTTTGAGGGGTTTGCTCGGGGTATCTTCACCTCGACCGGAACCACAATTAGTTTCCCCTCAACCTACTGCACCTACTGAAAATATTGGTTATGAAATTCCTTCAGGTGTGATAGAACAACTGCTAGCTAATCCTTATGTAGGAGATGGAACTGAATATCTTGATATGCACTTAATATATGTGGATGAAATATGTGGATTATTTAAGCTTGTAGGTTTATCCGGAGATGAAGTTAAGAAGAAGGTTTTCCCTTTATCTATGAAGGGAAAGGCATCGACATGGTATAGGCTATGCGATGATATTGGATCTTGGAACTGGAATCGATTGAAATTGGAGTTTCACCAAAAAAATATCCTATGCATCTAATTCATCGTGATCGGAATTTTATATATATATATATATATATATATATATATATTTGGCCTCGTGAAGGAGAAAGTATCACTCTAGCTTGGGGGAGGCTTAAGTCAATGTTATATTCATGCCCCAATCATGAGCTCTCGAGAGAAACTATTACTACGAATTTTTATGCTCGGCTTTCTTGTGATGATCAATCCATGCTCTATACTTCTTGTATTGGTTCTTTTATGAAGAAGACTATTGAATTCAGGTGGGATCTTTTAAAAAGAATTAAACGCAACTCTGAAGATTGGGAAGTCGACTAAGGTAAAGAGTTAGGTATTAAGCTTTAGTTTGACTATGTTAAATCTTTTATGAATACTGATGCTTTTCAAAAGTTTAGCACTAAATATGGACTTGACTCTGAGATTGTAGCCTCTTTCTGTGAATCATTTGCTACTCATGTTGATCTCCCTATGGAGAAGTGGTTTAAATATCACCCCCTATTAAAGAAGAAATTAAAGAACCGGTAATAGCTAAAGAGGAAACTATTATTTACAATGTTGATCAAGTTGTGCCTACTGCTTATATTGAAAAACCACCTTTCCTTGTTAGGATAAAGGAACATGCTAAGGTTTCAACTATGGTTCGCAAAAGTAATATTAGAGCACCTAAACCTGCTGAACAGATTAAACTAGAACCTAGTGTTTCTATGGTTAAAGATCTCCTGGTAGAAAATATTGATGGGCATGTTATTTACTTTTGTGATGAAGCTGCTAGAATTGCCAAACCCGATGAAAAAGATAAACACAGACCCGTAGTTGGCATGCCTGTTGTCTCAGTTAAAATAGGAGATCATTGTTATCATGGTTTATGTGATTTAGGTGCTAGTGTCAGTGCTATTCCTTTTACCTTGTATCAAGAAATTATGAATGACATAGCACCCGCTGAAATAGAGGACATAGATGTTACTATTAAACTTGCTAATAGAGAAACCATCACACCACTTGGGATTGTTAGAGATGTTGAAGTATTGTGTGGGAAAATAAAATACCCTACTGATTTTCCTTGGTTCCCCACAAGATGACTTTTTTCCCATTATCTTTGGTAGTCCTTTCTTGAACATTATCAATGCCACTATAGATTGTCATAAATAAACCGTTAGTGTTAGCTTTGGTGATGAGTCCCATGAATTTAATTTCTCCAAGTTTAATAGACGACCTCATAAGAAAGAATTACCTAATAAGGATGAAATAATTGGTCTTGCTCCTATTGCCGTACCTCCTACTGATCCACTAGAACAATATTTGCTAGACCATGAAAATGATATGCATGTGCATGAAAGAAATGAGATAGATAAGATCTTCTTTGAACAACAACCTCTTCTTAAACACAATCTACCTATTGAAACTCTAGGAGGTCCTCCTCCACCTAAAGGTGATCCTATGTTTGAATTAAAACAATTGCCTGACACTTTGAAGTATGCTTATCTTGATGAGAAAAAGATATATCATGTTATTATTAGTGCCAACCTTTCAGAACATGAAGAAGAAAGATTATTGAAAATTCTGAAGAAGCATCGAACTGCTATTGGATATACTCTTGATGATCTTAAGGGCATTAGTCCCACTCTCTGTCAGCATAAGATTAATATGGAACCTGATGCTAAGCCCGTTGTTGATCATCAACGACGTTTGAATCCTAATATGAAAGAAGTGGTAAGAACTGAAATATTAAAGCTTCTGGAAGCAGGTATAATCTATCCCATACCTGATAGTAGATGGGCAAGTCCCGTTCATTGTGTCCCTAAGAAGGGAGATATTAGCGTTGTTCCTAATGATAAGAATGAACTTATTCCACAAAGAATTGTTACTGGCTATAGAATGGTAATTGATTTTAGAAAAGTAAATAAAGCAACTAGAAAATATCATTACCCTTTTCCTTTTATTTATCAAATGTTAGAAAGACTATCTAAGCACATACACTTTTGTTTTCTCGATGGATATTTTGGTTTTTCTCAAATACCTGTTTCACAACCTGATCAAGAGAAAACCATCTTTACTTGTCATTTTGGAACTTATGCTTATAGACGTATGCCCTTTTGTTTCCTGCTCCCTTTCAAAGATGTATGACTACTATATTCTCTAATTTTTGTGAAAAGATTGTTGAGGTTTTCATGGATGATTTTTCTGTTTATGGAACTTCTTTTGATGATTGCTTGAGCAATCTTGATCGAGTTTTGCAGAGATGTGAGCAAACTAATCTTGACTTGAATTGGGAGAAGTGCCACTTTATGGTTAATTAAGGTATTGTCTTGGGGCATAAAATTTCTGAACGAGGTATTGAGGTGGATAAAGCTAAAGTTGACGCAATTGAGAAAATGCCATGTCCTAGAGATATTAAAGGTACTCATAGTTTCCTTGGTCATGATAGTTTCTATAGGAGATTTATTAAAGAATTCTCTAAAATTTCTAGGCCTCTTACAAATCTTTTACAAAAGGATGTTCCATTTGTTTTTTATGATGATTGTGTAGAAGCCTTTGAAACGCTTAAGAAAGCCTTAATTTGTGCACCTATTGTTCAACCACCTGATTGGAACTTGCCTTTTGAAATTATGTGTGATGCTAGTGATTATGTTGTTGGTGCTGTTCTAGGACAAAGAGTTGATAAGAAATTAAATTTTATCCATTATGCTAGCAAAACTCTAGACAGTGCCCAAAGAAATCATGCTACTACCGAAAAAGATTTTTTAGCAGTTGTGTTTGCTTGTGATAAATTTAGATCTTACATTGTTGATTCTAAAGTTACTATTCACACTGATCATGCTGCTATTAAGTATCTTATGGAAAAGAAAGATGCTAAACCTAGACTCATTAGGTGGGTTCTCTTGCTACAAGAATTTGATTTACATATTACTGATAGGAAAGGAGCTGAGAGTCCCGTAGCTAATAACTTGTCTAGGTTAGAGAATATCCTTGACGGACCACTACCTATTGATGATAGTTTTCCTGATGAACAATTAGCTACAATAAATGTTTCTCATAACACTCCTGGTATGCTGACTATGCTAATTACATTGTTGCTAAATACATACCACCTAGTTTCACATACCAACAAAAGAAAAAAATTCTTCTATGATTAAATACACTACTTTTGGGATGACCCACATCTTTATAAAGAAGGAGTAGATGGTATTATTAGACGTTGTGTACCTGAGCATGAATAGGGATAAATCCTACGGAAATGTCACTCTGAAGCTTATGGAGGGCATCATGCGGGAGATAGAACTGCTCACAAGGTATTGCAATCTGGTTTCTATTGGCCTACTCTCTCCAGGGATGCCCGTAAGTTTGTTTTATCTTGTGATGAATGTCAGAGAATTGATAATATTGGTAAGCGTCAAAAAATGCCTATGAATTATTTACTTGTTGTTGAACCATTTGATGTTTGGGGTTTTGATTACATGGGACCTTTTCCTTCCTCTAATAGGTACACTCATATTTTGGTTGTTGTTGATTATGTTACTAAGTGGGTAGAAGCTATCCCAACTAGTAGTACTGATCACAACAGTTCCATTAAAATGCTTTAAAAAGTTATTTTCCCAAGGTTTGGAGTCCCTAGATATTTAATGACTGATGATGGTTCACACTTTATTTATGGTGCTTTCCAAAAAATGCTTGCTAAATACGATGTTAACCATAGAATTGCATCACCCTATCATCCCCAATCTAGTGGTCAAGTTGAACTTAGCAATAGAGAAATAAAATTAATATTACAAAAAATTGTTGATAGGTCCCGAAAGAATTGATCTAAGAAATTGGATGATGCACTTTGGGCCTACAGAACAACATAAAAATCCTATGGGTATGTCTCCCTATAAAATGGTTTTCATTTGCCTCTCGAGTTAGAACATAAAGCACACTAGGCAATTAAAGAACTCAACTATGATTTCAAACTTGCCGGTGAAAAGAGGTTATTTGATATTAGTTCACTAGATGAATGGAGAACCCAAGCCTATGAAAATGCCAAGTTATTTAAATAAAAAGTTAAAAGTTGGCATGACAAAAGAATCCAAAAGCGGGAATTCAAAGTTGGTGAATATGTTCTTTTGTACAACTCTCATTTCAGATTCTTTGCAGGAAAGCTCCTCTCTAAATGGGAAGGACCATATATTATTGAAGAGGTTTATCGTTCTGGAGCCATCAAAATAAATAACTCCGAAGGTTGTTAATGGGCAAAGAATTAAACACTATATCTCAGGTACGCCTATTAATGCTGAAAGCAATATTATCCAAACAATGACACCGGAGGAGCACATAAAAGAAACCTTCCGGAACACTTCGGAATAATCAAAAAGAGGAGGTACGTGATATGGTAAGTAAACGGACTCCAAAAAATCCGCAAAAATATTTTCTGTCAGTTTTGGAATATTTAAAAAATTAGGAAAATAAGAAACAACCAGGAAGGCACCCGAGGGGGGCACAAGACACCAGGGTGTGCCTGGGCCCCCTAGCGCACCCAGGTGGGTTGTGCCCACCTCGAGAACCTTCCGGACTCCGTTTTTCTCCCGTTTGCTTGTTTCCCAAGATAAAAAATCTTTATATACCCCCTGGACGTATTGACCACCATATCACTGAGAAATCTTCTGTTCTTGTTTCTGGTTGTTTTTCTGTCAAAGTTTTTCAAGCCGGGCATCATGTCTTCTCCCTCCTCCAACGACGTAGAAGAACATGGTTGGTTGATGAAGATGGAACTAAAGAGAGAAGAACCAAAGGAAGCCTCCAAGGAGGACAAGAGCAAGGAAGTTGTTGGAGATCAAGCACCGGCGGTAGAGCAAGCCTTGCCTGCTGAGGAAGAAGAAGATATCCTTAAACCTTACTATTATCATCTTACCCCTACTGAGATTGAAGCTTTTCGGATCATCGAAACGGTTCGTGTGCAAAATAAATATCTTACTCATGGAAACTATTCTATTGCAAGAGCACATCATTGCCCTCCGGAGCGTCATCCGTAGATTGGAGTATCTTTTGAGCCTGAAGGATAAGCCTACTACCTCATCACCACCACCACCTTCTTCATCACCAAAGGAGACTTGACTTAATGGTACGGACAATCCCCTTGGCTTGTACCGAGCTTCGGGGAGGTGTCCCGGTATCGTATCACCACCACTATCTTTGCCTTTATTTATCATAGTTCAATCTTTAGTTATCTTTTGATTTAGCTGAATAAAAAGTTTAGTTTGATCTTTTCTTTTTGAGTGCTTGCTTAGTGATCTATCTATGTAATCGTGTTCGAGATATATAATAAAGCTTAGTTTATGTTTTGCTTTCTTTACTTTAATGTTTCAATAAAAAGAAAGGGAAATAAATGAAAAAGATTAGATGCTAATCTTATGGTGAGTAATAACATCACATAAGGAAAAGTATAAGTGGTAAAATTTATTGAAGATTGACAAACATAGCATTGGTCAATGATGCAATTCATGAAAGAATTAATAAGGGAAGAGAAGATTCACATGCAAATACACTATCTTGGACATATTTTACGATTGTGAGCCCCCATCAAAATATTATATGCCAAAATTGTTGACGTTGGACAAGGAAGACAACGTAATGATTTATGCTTGTTCATATTCACAAAAAGTTATATTGTCATAGATCCTTTAACATGTGGTGCTTTCTCAATATCTTTGCTAGCCAAAAACTCCGCACTAAGTAGAGATACTACTTGTGCATCTAAAACCCTTAAACCCAAATATTATTTTGAGAGTCCCCCATACCTACCTATGGATTGAGTAAGATCCTTCAATTAAGTTGTCATCGGTGCAAAAAGGCAACAAAAATTGCTTCTAAAAGTGTTGGATCATTTAGTGCAAGAGAAAATTGAGCGTTGTATGAACTTGTGATGGCAAAATAATAAAAGCGACAGACTGCATAATAAAGGTTGCTATCATAAGGGGCAATATAACGTGACGTTCACAACCAAAAAGCGCATGGCAACCTTTGCTTCCCTCAGCGAAGGGCCTATCTTTTACTTTTATGTATTTACTTTTATGCAAGAGTCAAAGTATTCTTCCCTATTCCTTTTTATTTTCTCTTTTGCAAGCACCATGTGGTGAGGAAAGATCTAGGCACATATATCCAGTTGGATATGGGTGGGCATGAGCTATTATTGTTGACATCACCCTTGAGGTGAATACGTTGGGAGGCGAAACTATAAGCCCCTATCTTTCTATGTGCCCGGTTGAAACTTTTTGCTCATGTGTATGCGGTGAGTGTTAGCAATCATAGAAGACTATATGATGATTGAGTATGTGGACTTGCCAAAAGGCTCTGATACGTGACCCTTCCTGAAAAGATGATGAATTGTAGTTGCAAAGTTGACTGAGAACATAGTTTGTTGGTTTCCAATAGAGTTTATGCTTTATACTTCAATGTTGTGATGAATTGTTACTTGCTCATGAGAAGTTATATGATAAAAGCTATGTGATAAAGTTTTATGATAAAGTTTGTTGCTGTTATAATAATATGCATGATGCTTCTATGTCCGTATTTTGTTTTTATCGACACCTCTCTCTCTCTAAGCATGTGGACATGTTTTTCGATTTCGGTTTTCGCTTGAGGACAAGCGAGGTCTGAGCTTGGGGGAGTTGATACGTCCATTTTGCATCATGTTTTCCTACTGTTATTTATAATGTTTTTATGCATAATAATGCTTTATGGAGTAATTCTAATGACTTTTCTCTCATAATATGCAAGGTTTACACAAAGAGGGAGAATGCTGGCAGCTGGAATTCTGGACCTGGAAAAGCTACGTCAGTGTTACCTATTCAGCACATCTCCAAATAGCTGAAAATTTATGGAGAATTATTTTGCAATATATGAAAAATATTGGAGCAAATAACTACCAGAGGGGGCCCACCAGGTGGGCACAACCCACCTCGGCGCGCCCTGGTGGGTTGTGCCCTCCTCGGTCCACCTCCGGTGCCCATCTTCTGGTATATAGGTCATTTTGACCTAGAAAAAATCAGGGGGGGGACTTCCGAGACGAAGCGCCGCTGCCTCGAGGTGGAACTTGGGCAGGAGCACTTTTGCCCTCTGGCGCCGCGATTCCATCGGGGGAACTTCCCTCCCGGAGGGGGAAATCATCGTCATCGTTATCACCAACAACTCTCCCATCTTTGGGAGGGCAATCTCCATCAACATCTTCAATAGCACCATCTCCTCTCAAACCCTAGTTCATTTCTTGTGTTCAATCTTTGTACCGGAACCTTAGATTGGTGCTTGTGGGTGACTACTAGTGTTGATTACATCTTGTAGTTGATTACTATACGGTTTATATTGTGGACGATTATATGTTCAGATCCATTATGCTATTTAATACCCCTCTGATCTTGAGCATGATTATCATTTGTGAGTAGTTACTTTTGTTCTTTAGGTGAGGAGAGAAATCTTGTTGCAAGTAATCATGTGAACTTGATATGTGTTCGATATTTTGATAGTATGTATGTTGTGATTCCCTTAGTGGTGTCATGTGAACGTCGACTACATGGCACTTCACCTTATTATGGTCTAAGGGAATGCATGGAGTAGTTATTAGATGATGGGTTGCTAGAGTGACAGAAGCTCAAACCCTAGTTTATGCGCTACTTCGTAAAGGACTGATTTGGATCCAAAAGTTTAATGCTATGGTTAGATTTTATCTTAATACTTTTCTCGTAGTTTGGATGCTTGCGAGGGGGTTAATCATGAGTAGGAGGTTTGTTCAAGTAACAACAACACCTAAGCACCGGTCCACCCACATATCAAATTATCAAAGTAGCGAACATGAATCAAACCAACATGATGAAAGTGACTAGATGAAATTCCCGTGTACCCTCAAGAATGCTTTGCTTATTATAAGAGACCGTTTTGGCCTGCGTTGGCACAAAAGGATTGGGATACCTTGCTGCGCTTTATTTACCATTACCGTTACTTACTCATTACAAATTATCTTGCTATCAAACTACTCGTTACTGACAACTTCAGTGCTTGCAAAGATTACCTTGCTGAAAACCACTTGTCAGTGGGTTCCTTCTGCTGAAAACCACTTGTCATTGGGTTCCTTCTACTCCTCGTTGGGTTCGAGACTCTTACTTATTGAAAGCACTACGATTAATCCCCTATACTTGTGGGTCATCACATGCAACAAACAGGAACTGGCACTGGGCACTAGATCAATATGTTAGTCCCAAAAATAATACTATAAAATGTTGCCAAAAGTATATAAAAGTTGTAGAATATTGGCATGAAACAATAAAAAATTATCAATACGGCGGAGACGTGTCATCCTCCTCATTATCATACTTTTCTTGCTTGTCGCGGCCCCTAGCAGGTTTCTCCTTCTATTGTTTGGCCTTGCCACGGCGACGTTCTCGTCCACCACGCTTCTTGCCAGATCCTCCGGCACCGTCTTGAGCCTTCTCCTTGTCTCGCTACTCATACTCAGCCTGCCGCTTCTCGACAAGCTGCTCAACTTGCCGGCAGTCTTGGAGGTCATGGCCTTTGTGCTGGGAAATGTTGCATGGAAAACAAAAAAAATTCTACGCTCACGCAATGATCTATCCATGGAGATGCATAGCAACGAGGGGGAGAGTGTGTCTATGTACCCTCGTAGACCAAAAGCGGAAGCGTTTGTCAACCTGGTTGATGTAGCTCCGACCGATCAACCACTGAACGTACGACACCTCCGAGTTCTACGCACGTTTAGCGCGATGACGTCCCTTGCCTTCTTGATCCAGCAAGGTGTCGAGGTAGTAGACGAGTTCCGTCAGCACGATGGTGTGGTGACGGTGATGGTGAAGTGATTCTCGCAGGGCTTCGCCCAAGCACCGCGAAACTATGACCGAGGGTGTAAACTGTGGAGGGGGGCGCCGCACACGGCTAACAGTTGATGTTGTGTGTTCTAGGCACCCCCTCCCCACATATATATAGGTGGGAGGGGAGGCAGCCATGGGGCGCCCCAAGTAGGCCGAATCCTACTTGGGGTCTTCCCCAATTCGGCCTCCCCCCTTCCATAATTGCCGGAGGGGGAAAAGGGAAGGGGAAGGAGAGAAGGAAAGGGGGGGGGGGCGAACCCCCTCTTTCCCTTCTCCCACTTGGCCTCCTTCCATACGGGGGGGCGCGCCACCCCTTGTGGGCTGGTGTGCTCCCCTCTCATGGCCCATATGGCCCATATATTCTCCCGGGGGTTTCCGGTAACCCCTCCGGTACTCCGATAAATACCCCATACACTCCGGAACACTTCCGATGTCCGAATACTATCATCCTATATATCAATCTTTACCTCTCAACCATTTCGAGACTCCTCGTCATGTTCGTGATCTCATCCGAGACTCCGAACAACATTCGGTCACCAAATCACATAACTCATATACTACTAAATCGTCATCGAACATTAAGCGTGCGGACCCTACGGGTTCAAGAACTGTGTAGACATGACCGAGACACCTCTCCGGTCAATAACCAATAGCGGAACCTGGATGCTCATATTGGCTCCTACATATTCTACGAAGATCTTTATCGGTTGAACCGTTATGACAACATACGTTATTCCCTTTGTCTATCGGTATGTTACTTGCTCGAGATTCGATCGTCAGTATCTAAATACCTAGTTCAATCTCGTTACCGGCAAGTCTCTTTACTCGTTCCGTAATACATCATCCTGCAACTAACTCATTAGTCACTTTGCTTGCAAGGCTTCTTATGATGTGCATTACCGAGAGGGCTCAGAGATACCTCTCCGATACTCAGAGTGACAAATCCTAATCTCGGTCTATGCCAACTCAACAAACACCTTCGGAGATACCTGTAGAGCATCTTTATGATCACCCAGTTATGTTGTGATGTTTGAGAGCACACAAGGCATTCCTCCGGTATTCAGGAGTTGCATAATCTCATAGTTGAAGGAATATGTATTTGACATGAAGAAAGCAATAGCAATAAAACTGAACATCATTATGCTAAGCTAATGGGTGGGTCTTGTCCATCACATCATTCTCTAATGATGTGATCCCATTATCAAATGACAGCTCATGTCCATAGTTAGGAAACTTAACCATCTTTGATCAACGAGCTAGTCAAGTAGAGGCTCACTAGGGACACAATGTTTGCCTATGTATTCACACATGTATCTGGATTTTCGATCAATACAATTCTAGCATGAATAATAAACATTTATCATGAATAAGGAAATATAAAATAACAACTTTATTATAGCCCCTAGGGCATATTTCCTTCACTCTGGTATGGTGGATCTTGCAATACTGCTTGTCGGAGACCTCCATCTTGTATGGAGCCGCCAAGGCTTGACATGAGGCGCACCCGGCAACATCCTTGGCAGGGCTCTCAGTCTTGGCCTTTTTGGCGGTGTTGACGTTGCCGGAGCCTTCAACGGCTAGCACTGCTTTGCCCTTGCGCTTCCTGTTGTGATTGCGGCTCTTCTTCTTCAGGGTGGTGGTGGCGTCATCGTCTTCAGAGTCGACCTCTGCGCCAGCGTCCTCCCCGAGATGTCTCCTCCCCTCTTCAACATGTGTGCACTTGTGGGCCAGAGCATAAATCTCGGTGACATCCTTCACCTTGTTCATCGCTAGTTCTTCCTGCATCTTTCGATTATGCACATTTGTGTGAAATGCGATAATCATAGCAGCAGGGTGGACATAAGGGATGTTGTGCTGGACACGACTGAACCTCTGAATGTACTTGTGGGGAGATTCGCCATCCCTTTGTGGTATCACATGCAAATCATGGGGCTGACTGGGATCCTTGTGACCCCCAGTAAAAGCACCAACGAATTCATGGCACAAGTCTGACCACGAAGAGATGGAATCCTCTGGCAAGTTCATCAACCATGATATGATGTTGGGCTTGAGCACCAATAGAAAGTAGTTGGCTAGCATCTTGTCGTCACATCCCCCGGCAGCCTGCACCGCAAGGGCATAGATGCTTAGGAACTCTGATGGGTGAGTCTTGCTATCGTATTTCTCTGACACTTCTGGTTTGAAGTTCCAGGAATTGGGCCACTAGACTTGTCGCAGCTTACCAGTAATGCTGGACAGCCCACCTCGTAAGGTAGGCCCCAAGGTTACTCTGGCACAAGATCATCTACAATGGGCCCCGTGTGCCTGTCGGATTGACGGCGCGCTTCCCGGCGCCGCTCGATGGTGGTAAGAGTGTCTTCTCTGCGCCGTTCTTGGAGAACTTGGCGTTGGTCACGGTGAGCTTAGGGATCGGACGACGCCATGGATACATCATCATGGGTGTCGAAACGCTCACTCTGCTGCTGATGTCATCGTGGAGGGGACTGCACCGTGTCCATACCGCCTCCAGTCCTTTCGCTAGCAGCACGCACCGGCGCGGTGGGCTGCTACTGCGAGGGTCCCACCTGTTGTGGTCTGTCGCTGTTGGCAAAGCCAATGAGACTGGATACTACTCTCCACTCCTCCATCTTCTCTGTAGTAGGAGGAAAATCTAAAAGCAACTATGCACACGCTAGGGCTTCTTCCGACGTAGTTGGGAGGGTACGGTGCGAAGAACGAGAGGTGTTCTTGCTTCTAACAGGGTTAGAAAGAGCTCCATCTCGATCGTGCAGCCGTGGCCTGTTTTCTCCGGCATGCCGACGAGCATGTTGGCCCTGTACATCTTGAGAATGATGTACAGGGGCTTTGCTTGGTTATTATCATATTTCCCTATTCATGATAATCATTTATTATCCATGCTAGAATTGTATTGATCGGAAACTCAGATACATGTGTGGATACATAGACAACAACGTGTCCCTAGTGAGCCTCTACTGGACTAGCTCGTTGATCAAATATGGTTAAGGTTTCCTAACCATAGACATGAGTTGTCATTTGATAATGGGATCACATCATTAGGAGAATGATGTGATGGACAAGACCCAACCATAAGCATATCATTTGATCGTATTAGTTTATTGCTACTGCTTTCTTCATGTCAAGTATCTGTTCCTAAGACCATGAGATCATGCAACTCCCTGAAAACCGGAGGAATGCCTTGTGTGTATCAAACGTCACTTCGTAACTGGGTGATCATAAAGGTACTCTACAGGTATCTCCGAGGGTGTCTGTTGGGTTGGCATGGATCGAGATTGGGTTTTGTCACTCCGTATGACGGAGAGGTGTCTCTGGGCCCTCTCAGTAATACAACATCACAAGAAGCTTGCAAGCAATGTGACTAAGGAGTTAGTCGCGGGATCTTGTATTACGAACCGAGTAAAGAGACTTGCCGGTAACGAGATTGAACTAGGTATGGAGATACCGACGATCGAATCTCGAGAAAGTAACATATCGCTAGACAAAGGGAAGTGCATATGGGATTGATTGAATCCTTGGCATCATGGTTCGACCGATAAAGATCTTCATGGAATATGTGGGACCAATATTGGCATCCAGGTCCCGCTATTGGTTATTGACTGGAGAGGTGTCTCGGTCATGTCCACATGATTCTTGAACCCGTAGGGTCCGCACGCTTAACGTTTGGTGACGCTAGAGTAGTACTGGGATATTCACGTTGGTGACCGAATGTTGTTCGGAGTCTCGGATGAGATCCGGATGTCACGAGGAGCTCCGGAGGTAAAGATACACATATGGAAAGTCATATTTTGGCTACCAAAAAAGTTTCGAGTTTTACCGGTATTGTACCGGGAAGCTTCCGGAAGCTTCTAGAAGGTTCTAGAAGGTACCGGAGGGTTTCGAAGGAGTCTAGAAGGATCCCTCCAGCACCTAGGGCGTGCATGGGCTATAGGGGGCGTCCTAGCCATATTGGGCCAAGCACACGAGGCCCCTAAGGCCCATCCGCCTAGGGGAAGGGAAACCCTAGGGCCCTCCACTTGACTTGGAGGGCACTCCTACCCCTTTGTTCATCTCCTCTCCTTGGAGGAGGGGCTAGGGCTGCGCCCCCAGCCCTCCAACACCCCTATATACAGTAGGGAGGAAGCGCAAGGGCTGGAGACAACAATTCCCACGCCCTGCGGCCTCCCCTCTCTCCCGTTCTTCCTCGTTCGTAGTTCCGAAGGCGCTTGGCGAAGCCCTGCTCGTATTGCTCCACCACCATCTCCACCATGCCGTCTGATTGCGGCTTGAGCTACGTTGGTATTTCCCCAAAGAGGAAGGGATGATGCAGCACAACGACAATAGGTATTTCCCTCGGTGATGAGACCAAGGTTATCGAACCAGAAGGAGAATCACGCAACACTACGTAAATAGTACCTGCACACGAAGACAAATACTTGCAAACGACGTGTTAAAGGGGTTGTCACTCCCTTTCGGGTAACGGTGCTAGAAATTGTCAAGTTGACGGGATAAAAATATGATAGATTGGATAAATAGATGTCTAACAAATGCAAAGTAAAATAAAGTGCAGCAAGGTATTTTTGGGTTTTTGGAAATATATATCTGAAAATAAAAGCGAATAAAAATAGACCTCGAAGGCAAATATAATAAAGAAGAGACCCGGGGGCCATAGATTTCACTAGTGGTTTCTCTCAAGAAAAATAGCATACGGTGGGTAAACAAATTACTGTTGGGTGTCGGTGTCAAAACCGACGAATCTCGGGTAGGGGGTCCCGAACTGTGCGTCTAAGGCGGATGGTAACAGGAGGCGGGGGACACGATGTTTACCCAGGTTCGGGCCCTCTCGATGGAGGTAATACCCTACTTCCTGCTTGATTGATCTTGATGATATGAGTATTACAAGAGTTGATCTACCACGAGATCGTAGAGGCTAAACCCTAGAAGCTAGCCTATGGTATGATTGTTGTTGTCCTACGGACTAAACCCTCCAGTTTATATAGACACCAGAGGGGGCTAGGGTTACGCAGAGTCGGTTACAAGGGAGGAGATCTACATATCCGTATTGCCAAGCTTGCCTTCCACGCCAAGGAGAGTCCCATCCGGACACGGGACGAAGTCTTCAATCATGTATCTTCATAGTCCAACAGTCCGGCTAAAGTATATAGTCCGGCCGTCCAAGGACCCCCTAATCCAGGACTCCCTCAGTAGCCCCTGAACCAGGCTTCAATGACGACGAGTCCGGCGCGCAGATTTGTCTTCGGCATTGCAAGGCGGGTTCTTCCTCCGAATACTCCATAGAAGATCTCTGAACACAAGGATAGTGTCCGGCTCTGCAAAACAAATTCCACATACCATCGTAGAGAGAATAATATTTCCACAAATCTAATCTGCTGACACGTTCGGCAGCATGACATCATACCATGGCCCGGTCATTATTCGAACCGTTTTTCTCAACCAGCCTGCCACTGCACGTTTTGCGAGGCGGTTTTATTGGCACGTCTTGTCGAAGCAGAGATCGTGTTCCCCTTATTACGTGATTCTCATCAATACGGGTGTGGGTAACCCTATCGTGCCCGTTGGTATGACTCCTCAATTTTAGGCAAGTTCCAAACGGCCACGTGGAGGACGCTTGATATTCACCCTCTTTACAAAGAGGCCAAGGCCTGTCCTTTTCTTCTCGCACTCAATCGAACCCTTCCCCCACCTCGAGTTCCAACACCCAAGGCTCAGGCTAGGCGCTTCAGAACTTCAATCATGTCCGGATCCAACCTTCAAGGTCGGTGGATGCCCTCCTCTGTCACAGAGGAGGACATTAAGAAGCTAAGAGAAGCCAGGTATCTGACCGCCGAAATCTCGCACAGGCTACCTGCTCGAGGGCAGGTCATTCCCACTCCCGAACCCGGCGAGAGCGTCGTATTCATCTCTCACTTCCTCCGAGGGCTAGGCCTTAGTCTAGATCCCTTTGTAAGGGGGCCCATGTTCTATTACGGGCTGGATTTCCATGACCTGGCCCCGGATTCCATCCTTCACATCTCGTCGTTCATCGTCGTGTGTGAGGCCTTCCTCCACGTCACCCCGCACTTCGGCTTGTGGCTCAAGACCTTTAATGTGGAGCCGAAGACGATTAATGGGCGACACGCAGAATGCTAAGGAGCCGTAATAAGCAAAGGCGCCGATGTTCCATGGCCAAAGGGTTCCTTCCCGGAGGTATCCAGCTTATGGCAACGGGAGTGGTTTTACATCACAGCTCCCCACGGTACTAAGTGGGTGGCCGCCCCTGTCTTTCGCTCGGGCCCCCGCCACAACTGACGTCATGGATCAACACGGGGCCGGACTGGGGGCCAGTAAATGATGTGCCAATATTACAGAGTCGCATCCAAGATCTCCTCGAGAGAGATATCAGCCTGGTCACGGTAATGCAAGTCATGCTAGTTCGTCGAGTCTCGCCTTGCAAACGTCGACCTCTCCGTATGTGGGAGTTCAACTCGGAAGGACCGCGAGCTATTCAGCACTTCCTCGGCATGACGCTCGAAGAGATGTACAGATTGTTCTTCGGATCACAAATAAAGTGTCCGGACACCACCGAGGATGCAGGTCTGAGCTGCAATCGTCCAGATACCCAAGTAAGTAGTCCTTCGGCCGAACACATTGTCTCTTTATTTATCACAACATCATTTTGAAAAGTCGCTCTTTGACCAGGACTGGGTAAAAAAGGCGAAGATGATCAGGTGTTCGGCCCCCCTTCCCGAAGGCTCAGCAGATCCAGTACTGGCCAGAATGCTTGAGCTTGCGCCTTATCAAGCGCCCTCGGGGGAAGATAAAAGGGGGAATAAAGAGGCTGAAAGCGGGCCTCACTCATTATTCATCCAAACTGGGGGAATTAGCGCCTCCGCGAAGGAGGATAACCGAGGAGAAGAATATGAAATTCCCTCTCCCCAGGGAAGGAAGAGGACCGCCTCTGAAGACTTGGAAACAATGATTTCCAAACGAGGGAAGAAATCTTCGCTAGGGGGTCCTGCCTCGGAGGGTATCCTTACCGCACAGTGCCCGCAAGGGGATCAGCCCTCCACCGAGCTGTAAGTAAACAAAAGTACTTCATAGTAAAAATATCCTGCTTTATTTCTGAGGACAATAACCGAAGCATATGTCTTGTAGTTCGGATCGTAGCCCTTCTCGACAGAGTTCGTCTTCGGGGGATCTTCTTCCGGAGATGATGGAGAGCGAAACACCTCCCCATGCCTCCCCGCCTCATGAGGCGGGCGACCCTGAGGTGTCGTCACGGAGGATTTCTCCTGATCCGCCAAGGCCAGAGGGTAACCCTTCGGCCACCCGAAGTCCGGAGTATTCGGCTCCTAAGGAGAGCAACAGAAAGAGGCCGGGACTGTCCGGTGCGCGACCCGACGCACTGAAGAATCTTCTGGAGCAAGCGGCTATCTCAGAAGCGCATCGTACGCTAATGGGTACGGTGGTTGAGAGGATTTCATCCGCCGAAAGCGGGTTGCATGAAGCTTTTATGAGCCTGCTGAGAGGCTTTGAGGTACGCAAAGTAGTATATGTTTTTGACGGTACCGCACACGCTAGGTGTGCCCTATGCAGATAGTAGCCCCTGAGACTCTGGTTGCTGTCGAAAACGGCGGCAAACAGAGGATCATAGTCCCAGGTAATAATCATGCCGCCTTCATGTGCAGGTGGCTGAAGGTCCGGTGGCTAGCCGGACTGGTGAGTTTGCCGAGCTGAAGCGGCAACTTGATGCGGCAGATGCCGACATCGTGCTTGTAAACAAGGGGCTTGACGAGGCACAGGGTATGTGCTTTCTCCGGTGATCAACACATATTAAGAGGAGCATGATGCTAGTATCTTTAATATGTTGTGACTGTAGATGGGGCTGCCGCCGTGGAGACCCTTCGGGCGGAACTTGCCCGAGCCAAGGAACAAGCCAGGAAGAGTGACGCGGCCGCTCTAAAGGCGGTCGAAGAGCTGAGAGCCGAACAGGCTGCGCATTGCCAAAGCAAGGATAAAATAGCCAAGATGGCTGTTGAGTTGAAAGATGCCGCCGACCGTTACGAGCTTCTTGAAAAGGAAAGCCGAACAAAGATGACGGACCAGGAGAAGGCCATGGTAGCAGCCAAGGACGCCCGCTCTAAAATCAGAGCGGCGAAGGAGGAGCTACGTCAAGTCAGAGATATCGCGGCTGGGAAGCCCTTTTTGTTGCGAACGAAGTTCGGAGATCCTAAGTATGCCCCTCTTGATCAATTATGGAGTTCTGCAGACGCATACGTGGATTTGGCAGCGAGTTGTGCTGATGCGGCCAAGTTTTTCAAAGATCAAAAAGATTGTGAAGTGGAAAAGTTGTTCTGGTCACAGTTCAATGTTCCAGTGCGTCCGCTGCTGTTAAATGAGCGAATTGCCGAGTGGGCCGAGCTCCATAGGTTGTCCGGGCTTGCCATGAGGTCTGTTGTGGATCATCTTTGGCCGGAAGGACCAAGGCCGAATAGTTATTTTGGCTTAGTGCAAGGATTCCTTGGTGGTGTGCCGCATATCGATGCTATGAAGAGGTCGGCGTGCATAGAGGGTGCGCAGATGGCTCTTGCCCGTGTCAAGACATACTGGGCAGAGATGGAGGCCACCACTATTGCAACCCAGAGTTCGGCCGTAGGCCGAGTATTGGCCGAGCACTACTTTGAAGAAGTCCTTGAAGGCGCTCGTTTAATAGAGTCTAAGTGCTTGAAGAATATTATGTTCTAGTGACAAGTATCCCCATTGTAAGAACAATGTTATTTGAATTATAAAGGCTGTGTTTATACTTTTGCCTGAAAGTATTATTATGCCTCCTGTGCGGTCGTTTATGTATATATATATATCCTGAAAGTTTGCAGTCGTCGGCTTCATCCCCCACGCATATAATGCGGGGGTGTTCGCAAAAGCGCGTCTTCACACTTGATCCAACGTCTTGGTCCATTAAGGAGGTGGTAGCGCGGCGAACGAGGCAATCAGACTATATTGCTTTAACACTTTCACTTAACCATAGGAGTTTGACAGTGGGGCTACTATATAGCCCCTGGTACTTCCGCGGCTATCCGAATACGGTGCGCGTACGTTCATGACCGGGAAAACCGGTCCTTCGTTAATGCGGAGGAATCCCGAAGATTCCGATGAGTCTTCGAGTGGTTGACCAGTCTCACGCTTTATCATGACAGTCAGTTTTCGGCTTTCTCTACTGAGGTGCTCGTCCGGATGAACCAGGGCACAATCGCAGTAGTTCTCCCGGTGCCACCTTAGCCGATAGAGTGGAACGTAAGGTAGCAAAACACGGGAGCCGGGCAAACCCAACATTTGATCAAAGACATGATTCGGAGCTGATGCATATAAGGCCAAACTCGCGACACCGAACACTCCCTAAGGTATTCGGTCTTTATAACATATACCGGGCTGAGCAATGCCCTTGATAATGAACCCCGAGTGTCCAGGTACGTGCAATATTCTGACGTGGCGAAATGCCAATAACGTCAGCATCCTTCTCGGTTATACTGAGTATCCGGAGGATGTGAAGCAACAAAAGACAGTAAAAAAGGTTTACACAGGGTCTTAATCTAAAAAAACCTTTGAGCAGGTCCCTGCTGCACGTCTGCGCCTGTGTCTCCGTTGTGCCGTATCCTGGAAGGGTGTAGCATGATTGTCATCTGTAAAAGAGAAGAACTTAGGTGAAAGTTGTCGTGCGAAAAATTGGTTATTCTCAATAAACCATTAAAATTCAAGATAAGTAAAGTTGAGGCGAACTAGTCCTTTTTACATGCGGGAAGCCCCTGGTACCGCCTATGGGGGTATAATCATCAAACCAATCTCAGGTTTATCTAAGCTGTTACATCTAGTAATGCGCCGGACTCGTCTAGCCGTGTCCGCGGTCTGGACGACCGCTCATTTATTCTAGTTGGAGAGGCCGTTTAGTGTTCGGCTGTTAAAGCCGCCGCACGTTCTTCCGTGCGTAAGGAACGCTCAATATTTCCACTAACTGTTATGATGCCACGTGGACCGGGCATCTTAAGCTTAAGAGAAGCGTAATGCGGTACTGCATTAAAACGAGCAAAAGTTGTTCTTCCGAGTAGTGCTTGATAGCCGCTTCGGAATGGAGCGATGTCAAAGGTTAACTTTTCACTTCGGAAGTTGTCAGGGGAACCGAATACAACCTCTAGTACTAGGGAGCCCGCACAGCGGGCCTCTGGGCCTCTGGGCCTGGTATTACCCCTTTAAAGGTAGTAGTACTTTGGCAGATTCTTGTCGGGTCTATCCCCATTTTGCGGACTGTGTCCTTATATATCAGATTAAGACTACTGCCACCGTCCATGAGGACTTGGGTGAGATGGTATCCGTCGATAATTGGGTCTAGCACCAAGACAACCAATCCTCCGTGCCGGATACTTGTCTGGTGATCCCTGCGATCAAAGGTGATTGGGCGGGCCGACCAAGGGTTGAACTTGGGGGTGACGGGCCCTACGGCGCATGTGTCTTGGAGTGCGTGTTTGCCCTTTCTTTCTGTTACGTGAATCATGTTCACTGTTTTGACCTCTGGTGGGAATTTTTTCTGTCCCCCAGTGCTTTGCTGACGAGGCTCATCCTCGTATTCACTTGGTGTCTCCCTCCCCTTCTGTTCGGCGTTTAGCTTGCCGGCCTGCTTGAAGACCCAGCATTCTCTGTGGGTGTGATTCGCAGGTTTGTTGGAGGTGCCGTGAATTTGACATAATTTGTCTAGAATCTTGTTGAGGCTGGACGGTCCATCTCTGTTGCCTTTGAAGGGCTTCTTCCGCTGACCGGGTTGAGAGCCCCTGAATCCGGCGTTTACCGCCGTGTTGGCTCGGCTGTCTTCGTTATTTCGACGCTTGCTTTTACTGTGTTGTGGTTTTCCATTACCATCCCTGACTTCAGATGTGCCTGGGTCGCTGGTGCTACTACGAGCCAGCGAGCTATCTTCGCCCGCGCAAAAGCGGGTCAGGAGGCTTGTTAGGGCTGCCATTGTCCTTGGTTTTTCTTGGCCGAGGTGTCTGGCAAGCCATTCGTCGCGGACGCTGTGTTTGAAAGCTGCTAAGGCTTCGGCGTCCGGGCAGTCGACGATTTGGTTCTTCTTAGTGAGAAATCTGTTCCAAGGCTTTCGGGCTGACTCTCCGGGTTGTTGAATTATATGACTTAAATCGTCTGCGTCTGGAGGTTGGACATAAGTCCCTTGAAAATTGGCCCTAAAAGCATCCTCAAGCTCCTCCCAACTTCCTATTGAATTTTCGGGGAGGCTCTTTAGCCAGTGCCGAACTGGTCCTTTCAGCTTGAGGGGCAGGTATTTAATGGCGTGGAGATCGTCTCCGCGAGCCATATGGATATGGAGGATGAAGTCCTCAATCCAGACCCCAGGGTCTGTCGTTCCGTCGTATGCCTCTATGTTCACGGGCTTGAATCCCTCTGGAAATTCATGATCCAGTACCTCATCGGTGAAGCATAGGGGGTGTGCGACACCCCTGTATTTGGATATATCGTGGCGTTCGGACGGTTGTAGTATTCGGTTTTGATTTTGTGCCGGAGCACGCTTCCTAGATCCATAGATGGACCTGGTCATACCGGATTTTTGGCGCAAGTCCTCACATAAATCGTGCGTCGACTTATGTGTGGCCCCGTTAGCCGCCCTATCGCGGCCACGAGGTGGTCGATCCGGCTGATCAGCCGTTTTATTCTTCGGCTGTGTAGGCTCTATGGCCTCATCATCGAACTCGGGCAACAGCTTGCGCTTTGGATAGCTCTTTGTATGGCAACTACCACCATACTTTTCTTTAGTGTCGAGCACTTTGTTCCATCTACTGTTGAGCGTATTCTGCGCGGCCTTAAGCCTTTGCTTCTGCTTCTTCAGACTCCTCGCGATGGCAATAAGCCTTCTACGGAGGTTCTCTTGTTCTAAGTGCCTTTCCGGGATGACGTGTGCGTCATCGTCCGGACTGTTTTCCTCTCCGGAGAGGGGTTGATGAGCTTTATCCCCGGCGTCGACGTGTTCGTACAACTGCTCTGTACTATGTTCACCGTTCGCTGGTTCATCCTGCTCTATCGCTGGGTCAATGTTGTCGTCTCCTCTGGAGTAGACCGGGGTGTTATTTTCTCTTGCGCTGTTATCGCTGTTTTTGCCGAGGCGGGATTTGGAGCGGCGCCTACGCTGTCGCTTTGGTTGCTTCTCGAGGGAGCTATCCTTCACTGCATCCTTCCGTTCCTCGTCATTGTTTTCTTTGGGTGTATCCACCATGTATATATCATGTGATGAGGTGGCTGTCCAGCGCCCTGTAGGCGGTGGTTCCTGCTCGTCTCCTTCATCGTCGTCCATACCGTCGATGTCTTCGGAGTCGAAATCGAGCATGTCAGTTAAATCGTCGACAGTGGCTACTAAGTGGGTGGTGGGTGGGGAGCGAATTTCTTCGTTGTCCGCATCCCATTCTAGCCAGACATAGTTCGGCCAAGGTTCTCCTGACAAGGAGAGAGACCTTAATGAATTTAGCACATCGCCGAAAGGCGAGTGCTGAAAGATATCCGCGGAGGTAAACTCCATGATCAGTGCCCAATCGGATTCGATAGACACGGACGTAAGTGGCTCGGAGCCCGTGGCCGGGGATGAATCCAATGGTTCGGCAACACGGCTCTCGTAGGAGGTGAAGTCAGTATTCGGCTCTATCGCCACTAAGAGTGCGGCCTCCGTGGCGGGGTCTATCCACCCGTCCTCAGATGGCGCAATTTGTTCCGGATTGAGGGCCGGAGTAGTTGCAGGTGTGATCTCCCGAACACTGTCCGACGACAGAGTTAAGTCATGCTCGTCGTGATTGTGCGGCGCACCTGACATGGGCTCGAATCCGTCGAAGATCAAGTCTCCGCGGATGTCGGCAGTATAGTTAAAGTTTACGAACCTGACCTGATGGCCAGGGGCGTAGCTTTCAATCTACTCCAGATGGCCAAGCGAGTTGGCCCGCAGTACGAAGCCGCCGAACACGAAGATCTGTCCGGGGAGGAAAACCTCACCCTGGATCGCATCGTTGCCGATGATCGAAGGAGCCATCAAGCCTTACGGTGACGGCACAGTGGAACTCTCAATGAAAGCACCAATGTCGGTGTCAAAACCGGCGGATCTCGGGTAGGGGGTCCCGAACGGTGCGTCTAAGGCGGATGGTAACATGAGGCGGGGGACACAATGTTTACCCAGGTTCGGGCCCTCTCGATGGAGGTAATACCCTACTTCCTTCTTGATTGATCTTGATGATATGAGTATTACAAGAGTTGATCTACCACGAGATCATAGAGGCTAAACCTTAGAAGCTAGCCTATGATTATGATTGTTGTTGTCCTACGGATTAAACCCTCCGGTTTATATAGACACCGGAGGGGGCTAGGGTTACACAGAGTCAGTTACAAGGGAGGAGATCTACATATCCGAATTGCCAAGCTTGCCTTCCACGCAAAGGAGAGTCCCATCCGGACACGGGACGAAGTCTTCAATCTTGTATCTTCATAATCCAACAGTCCGGCCAAAGTATATAGTCCGGCTATCCGAGGACCCCCTAATCCAGGACTCCCTCACCATCCACCTCACTCCATCTATCCGCTAGCAGATCTTGGTCAGCTTGAAGCTGCTCTTGCTTTTTCTTTAGGCTTTTTGCTGTGGCTGTAAGCTGGCGCTTGAAGCACTCCTGCTCGACGGGATCCTCAGGCACGATAAATTCTTCGTCGCCGAGGCTCGCCTCGTCTTCGGAGAGGGACATGTAAGTGTCATCTTCTGATTCTTCGTCTGTCGCCTGTTTCTTAGGGCTAGCTTGCCCATCCTCCTGCCCGAAGCTTGGCTAGAGGGGATTGTCTTTGTCTTCGGCACTATCCGCAGCGTTATTGTCTCTTGTGCCGGTATCGCTGCTTTCGCTATGGCGGGGCTTAGAGCGGCGCCGATGACGTCGGTGCTTAGATTGCTTCTCGAGGGGATTATCCTCCGTTGCCTTATTGCCATCGCTTTCTTTGGGGGTGTCCACCATGTATATATCATATGATGAGGTGGCAGTCTAGCGCCCTGTGGGCGGTGGTTCCTGTTCTTCTCCTACATCGTCGTCCATACCGTCGATGTCTTCGGAGCCGAAATCAAGCATGTCGGTTAAGTCGTCGACAGTGGCTATTAAGTGGGTGGTGGGTGGGGAACGAATTTCTTCGTCGTCCGCTTCCCACTCAAGCCGGACACAGTTCGGCCAAGGGCCTCCTAATAAGGAGAGAGACCTTAATGAATTTAGCACATCGCCCAGGGGCGAGTGCTGAAAGATATCCACGGAGGAAAACTCCATGATCGGTGCCCAATCAGCTTCGATAGGCACTGACGCAGGCGGTTCGGAGCCCGTGGCCGGGGACGAATCCAAGAGTCCGGCAACACAGGTCTCATAGGAGGTGAAGTCAGTATTCGGTTCTATCGCCACTGAGTGTGCGGCCTCCGTGGCGGGGTCCATCCACCCATCCTCGGACGGCGCAATCTGCTCCGGATTGAGGGCCGGAGTAGCCACAGGTGTGATCTATCGAACACCGTCCGACGGCAGAGCTAAGTCATGCTCGTCGTGACTGTGCGCACCTGACATGGGCTCGAATCCGTCAAACATCAAGTCTCCGCGGGTGTCAGCGGTATAGTTTAAGCTTCCAAACCTGACCTGACGGCCAGGGGCATAGCTCTCGATCTGCTCCAGATGGCCAAGCGAGTTGGCCCGTAGTGCGAAGCCGCCGAATACGAAGATCTGTCCGGGGAGAAAAACCTCACCCTGGATCGCATTGTTGCCGATGATCGAAGGAGCCATCAAGCCTTCTGGTGACGGCACAGTGGAACTCTCAATGAAAGCACCAATGTCGGTGTCAAAACCGGCGGATCTCGGGTAGGGGGTCCCGAACTGTGCGTCTAAGGCGGATGGTAACAGGAGGCGGGGGACACGATGTTTACCCAGGTTCGGGCCCTCTCGATGGAGGTAATACCCTACTTCCTGTTTGATTGATCTTGATGATATGAGTATTACAAGAGTTGATCTACCACGAGATCGTAGATGCTAAACCCTAGAAGCTAGCCTATGGTATGATTGTTGTTGTCCTACGGACTAAACCCTCTGATTTATATAGACACCTGAGGGGGCTAGGGTTACACAGAGTCGGTTACAAGGGAGGAGATCTACATATACGTATTGCCAAGCTTGCCTTCCACGCCAAGGAGAGTCCCATCCAGACACGGGACAAAGTCTTCAATCTTGTATCTTCATAGTCCAACAGTCCGGCTAAAGTATATAGTCCGGCCGTCCGAAGACCCCCTAATCCAGGACTCCCTCATTGGGCAATTGATAGAACTTCAAATAATTATGATGATATCCAGGCAATGATCATTATATAGGCATCGCGCCCAAGATTAGTAGACAGACTCCTGCCTACATCTACTACTATTACTCCACAGATCGGCCACTATCCAGCATGCATCTAGTGTATTAAGTTCATGGAGAAACGGAGTAATGCAATACGAACTATGACATGATGTAGACAAGATCTACTCATATAGGAATAGACCCCATCTTGTTATCCTTAATAGCAACGATACATATGTGTTGCTTCCCCTTCTGTCATTGGGATCGAGCACCGTAAGGTCGAACCATCACAAAGCACCTCTTCCCATGGCAAGAAAAAACAATCTAGTCGGCCTAACTAAACCAAAGATTCGAAGAAGAAATATGAGGCTATAAGAAATATGAGGCTATAAGTAATCGTGCATATAAGAGATCAAAAGACTCAAATAACTTTCATGGATAAAAACATAGATCTGATCATAAACTCAAAGTTCATCGGATCCCAACAAACACACGCAAAAAGAGTTACATCAAATAGATCTCCAAGAGACCATTGTATTGAGAATCAAGAGAGAGAGAGAGAGAGAGAGAGAGAGAGAGAGAGAGAGAGAGAGGAAGCCATCTAACTACTAACTACAGACCCATAGGTCTACAATGAACTACTCACGCATCATCGGAGAGGCACCAATAAGGATGATGAACCCCTCCGTGATGGTGTCTAGATTGGATCTGTGGTTTCTGGAACTTGCGACAGCTGGAATTGATTTTCGTCGACTCCCCTAGGGTTTCTGGAATATTGGGGTATTTATAGAACAAAGAGGCGGTGCGGGAGGCTACTGAGGTGGGCACAACCCACCTGGGCGCGCCTGGGCCCCCAGGCTCGCCCTGGTGGGTTGTGCTCCCCTCAGAGCCCCCCTCTAGTACTTCTTTGGCCCAACAGGTGTCTTCTGGTCCAGAAAAAATCTCCAAAAAGTTTTGCTGCGTTTGGACTCCGTTTGGTATTGATTTTCTGCGAAGTAAAAAACAAGCAAAAAATAGCAACTGGCACTGGGCACTATGTCAATGGGTTAGTCCCAAAAATGATATCAAGTTGCTATAAAATGATTGTAGAACATCCAAGAATGATAATATAACAACATGGAACAATCAAAAAGTATAGATACATTGGAGAGGTATCACCGTCGTGCTGGTTGAGATCAAATCTACTTCTCCTCCCTCTCTTGGTGGATCAAGAAGGAGGAGACGTCATCGAGCCGCACGTGTGCTGAACGAGAAGGTGCCGTCTGTTCGGCGCTTGATCTGATTGGATCGCGATTGGATCGTGAAGAGTACGACTACACCAATCGCGTTTCTTAACGCTTCCGCTTAGCGATCTACAACGGTATGTAGATCCAATCTCTCCTCTCGTAGATGGTCATCTCCTAGATTGATCTGGTGAGCGTAGGAATTTTTTTGTTTCCCATGCAACGTTCCCCTACTTGGCGAAGCTCTGCCGGAGAACCACGAGCTCCACCACCACGCCGTTGTGCTGCCGAAGTTCTCCCTCAACTTCTCCTCTCCCCTTGCTGGATCAAGAAGGAGGAGACATCCTCGGGCTGTACGTGTGTTGAACACGGAGGCGCCGTCCGTTCGGCGCTAGATCGGATCTTCCGCGATTTGAATCGCCGCGAGTACAACTCCATCAACCGTGTTCCTTGCAACGCTTTCGCTTAGCGATCTACAAGGGTACGAAGATGCACTCCCTCCACTACAAAAAAGACACATCCGTGACATTTTGGGCCGAACGAATTTTTTCTGTCATGCTTATGACACTTCTATGATGATAATTATGACAAAACCCGATATCATCATAGATGTGGTGGGATCCTACTTCTATGACAAAAAATCATGACAGAAAATGGCCTTTTCGTCCTAGGCGGGCCGGAGACGCAGCTGCATGACATTCTCTGGGCTGTCCATGACAGAAAAAACAGTGGTAGAAGCGAGGGCGAGGAAAATATCGTGGAGTTCCCGGTTACGGTGGGTGGTCGGGGGCCGAGCGATGCGCGTTTCTCTTGTACACGTACCCGCGTGGGTGCGAGGCCTTGGGCTCTAACTGAACCGAGCGAGGTGTTCGCCTACTGAACCCGAGAAATTGCACTGCAGGCTATGCGTTACTGAACCCAATCGATCGATCGATCTGGCTGTTAACTGAACCTGATCGAGTGATTCCTTCGCTATTGCTGCTAACTGAAGCCGATCGAACCTGCTGCCTCCTTCCCTTGATGAACAGTGAGCGTTGTTGGGGGGGTTGGATGAACATTTCCCGGTGGGGATTGGATGAACAGGACCCCGTGGTAGTAGAGGCCGTTGCCGCTGGATGAAAATGACCCCGATCGAGCCAGTTGGAGGTGGATGAATAGGACCCCGATCGAGCCGGTTGGGGGTGGATGAACAGGACCCCGTGGAGGGCTGGATGAACAGGACCCCGTGGAGGGCTGGTTGAACAGTAGCCGGTGGAGGGCTGGATGAACAGTATCCCGTGGAGGTGTGGTTGAACAAGACCCCGTGGAGAGGGCTGGTTGAACAGTAGCCGGTGGAGGAGCGGTGGAGGCTGGATGAACAGGAGCTCGTGGATGAACAGTCGCAAGTGGAGGCTGGAGGAGGTCGATGGTGGATGAACAGTAGCCCGTGGAGGCTAGAGGAGGTCGATGGTGGAGATGAACAGTAGCTCGTGGAGTCCCGTTTTGCGGTACGCCACACCCTTCCCAATGAACAGGACCCCCGTTTCGACCGTAGCGCTCCAACACAAGAACGTTTCCTCCGTTTTGCGGTACGCCACACCCCTCCCGATCAATAGGACCCCGTTTTAACCGTAGGATGTCCAAGAGAAATCCGTTTTCTGGTACGCCACACTCCTCCCAGTGAACAAGATCCCGGTTTGACCGTAGGCGGTCGAACACAAGGCTGTTTCCTCTGTTCTTCGGTACGCCAGGCCTCGTTTCGATCGGCTATTCCGTCCAAGCCGGTTGGCTCACGGTGAACACGACGACACAGTTTCTCCGTTCTGATCCAGCCGGTTGGCTGCCGATGAACAGGACGCCGTTGCTGCCTCTCCATGTACACGAGCCCTGGCCATACGTATGCGCGAGTAGGCGTTCGAGACCCCGCCCGTATGTATGTACATGGCCATAGTTTTTGGCGTGTGGCTGTATGTACGTGTACACGGTTTAGACGGGACAACCTGAACTGCTACGTGGGGGGCTCTACTATGACATGTGTTGCTACTTACTCGGCCACGGTTCATCGTTGCAGAGCGACCGATCGACCAGTATGTACATACACGTTCAAGACAAGACAGACAACAGTACGTACGCTTCGACCGGGTGGGTCCCAGCTGTCAGGGAGGATAAGGACGCACTTCCTTGCATGCGAAGATATAGCTGTTGGGTCCCAGCTGTCAGGGGGAATCATTTTTTTGCCAGTAATAAGGACACACTTCCTTGCATGCGAAGATGTAGCTAGTGGGTCCTAGATGTCAGGGGGAGAAAACATTATTTTTCAGGGTAAAAAGGATGCAGTTGCATGCATGCGTCCATCAGCGTGGTGCGTCCCCACTGTCAGCCTCTCACGTACAGTCATCTTCGGATGACTCTCGTTTGTTGACCACGTTGACCACACCGTGCCGAGCGCACCAAGGCCGGTGGACGACGACGAGGCCCCAGACTGGAACGACGCGGAGACGGGGAAGACACGGCAGTGGAGTCGCACATGGAGAGGAGAGGGAAACTTGACTCGTTTGGGTGTGCGGCAGCACTGCCGCCCACGGGAGACAGGAGCAAGAACAGAGGTTGAAGAAGGAGCACGGCTGTCGGATTAACATCCAACGGTCTAGCTGCTAGAATCATTTGTTGATTAAGTTGACAAAGCCCTACGTACACGTCAGCTTAGTGAGCCCACAAGTCAGCCACCAAATCTGCCGGGTCCTAGCTGTCATCGGGAGGATAGTTTTTTTCACATAGCAAGGAGGCACTTCCTTCCGTGCGAAGATACAGCCAGTGGGTCCCAGCTGTCAAGGGGAGGAAACAAATTTTTTCAGCTTAATAAGGATGAACTTTCCTTGCATGCGACCACGGACCTCGTGGGTCCCAGCCATCAGGCTCTCCACGTTCAGTCCTCTTCCGATGACTCTCATTTGTTGACCATGCCGCGCCGAGCACAGCGAGGCGGTGGACGACGGCAAGGTCCCGGACGGGAACAACCCGGAGATGGGAAGATGCGGCAGTGGAGTCACAGATTGGGAGTACAAGGGTTATAACTAGTTCTGGTGTGGCATGGGGCTGCAGTCGGTGGAGAATAACACGAGGTGTGGAGGGGTGGAGCGATAGCCTGGCCAGCGGTGGGGTAGCGCTTCGCAGCGATGCGTGCTAAGCAGAGCCGCTACCCGCCGGAGGCCGGAGCAGGCGGTCGCGGCGACGCTGGAGGAAGAAGATGAGAGATTGAAGGTGCACGTCGACTGTTGGATATAAATCGAATGGCTGTGGATGTCATAATCATTTGTTGACCAAGTTGACAACGCCTTGCGTAGGCTTTGACCTATTGGCCCACATGTCAGCCTGCAAAAATGTGGCATATATTTAACCCATGTTTTCTAGAATCTACAGTCCATTTGCTAGGTTGGGTGAACAAATAATTTTGCGTCAACGCGGCCCATTTAATATTTTCTAAGAAATCCCAGCCCATTTGCACTTTCTTGAAATACATGAATTAGCTGGGCTCGTTCTATATATAATGTTAGGTTACAAGGAGCAATTAATATCAAAAAATAAACCGGAGTGACACATTTTATATATGTAAAATTAACAAATTAGCGAGCTATTGCTCAAAACAAAAATGAGCGCGTTATTATTACATTGGTCCTTAAAATCTTTGCAAGCTTTTGTACGCAATCACCAGGATTTTCCTTGCCTGTGAGTCAAAAACAACCAGGATTTTCCTTGCCAACTTCTATTAAACATTTACTTTTATAAGTTAATAGCACGTGGGATGTTTTTATAATGTATATATAAGTCTCTATTAAATATATGATAATACTAATAATATAAATATATATAATGTGGTTAGAAGGGAAAACATAAATTGGACACAGCATTATTATTCTTATATATAGATAAATAGAATAGAGATCTGCATTTTATTAAAAAAATACATTGGGCTGTCGATCTTTAAGAAAAAGTAAAACCTATGCTGGGAGGCCCATAGGCCGGTATGGACCTCAAAAAATAAGTTGAAACCATTGTCTCCGTATGTCGTGGGCTACGCATGTTAAAAAACAAAACCTAGCCCTAGCTGATACTTGTTCGCCCTCTGGAAAAAAATGATACCAGCTAGATACCCGATACCCCTTTCCCGCAACAACAACAACAACAAAAAAGATCCCCGATACCCCTGGAAAAAAACTCCACGATGACAGTCATCGTTGGAAATTTATTTCGTTTATTGACTAAGGTTGACAAACCCGTGGGCCCCAACGTGAGTATACAATTAGGAGGAAGCTTTTTTTTCCAATGGGGCACTTCCTTGCATACGTCTTGGACCTGGTGGGTCCCCACTATCATTCTCTCGGCGTACAGTCCTCTCCGGATTCCTCTCGTTTGTTGAGCATGTTGACAACGGCATACGGCGGCACCACGGCGAGCGCACACGGACGGGAAAGAACCGGTGCCGGGGAAGACACCTTCATTCTTTTGAACATACCGCACTAGCCCGGTGGCTGCAGCCCTCTCACCCAAAAGTTGTACTGCCCGGGTTCGATTCCAACTGGTGCAGTTGAAAAATATCTAACACTTACCAAAATTTCGTCCCTAGTTTACCCAGTTTTTCACACACTCAACATTGTCTTGCCATTTTGAAAATAGCATATCTTTTTGACTTTGCATCATATGAAGATGTGCTATACATGAATGTTGATCAGCATGATGTTAACTTATTGTTAGTTCCATTTTTTACCATGAATAAAATTTCCAACATTCTGTTATCCATGTTTGAAAAGTGCTTGTTGATTTAAATGCTTTGTCTCTAAAACATGCAGTTTCTTATCTTAAAATCACTTGGACAAGCAGCCATCACCGGTGTTGGATTCGATGCCGCGCTTCTTCAATCCCCCGGTAGGCGCGAGGGGGAAATAAATTTCCGTCCCGTGCTGCCGATTGGCGAATGGAGCGAACTGGATTAAAGAGGGGGTCGGCGGCGCGACTGAAGAAGCACATCAGACGCGATTTTTTTCCAGTGAATGGGGGAGGGGGAAGACAGAGCAAAAAGATTAAAAAGAGTTGATGTGCCGTTGCTACCCTAACAAGTAGGTGCAATTCTTCTCGGGAAGAAGGTGTGTCGTTGACACCCACACGTCACAAATCCCACAGTAGACATACTAACAAGTTCACACACAAGTACAAAAGAAAAGGTAAACATTCGTATCAAACTCAGGTTCACAGGACACGTTGATATTCATAGCCAACATTCACAATCAACAACTCAAAAGATTCATATATACACAAGTTCAGCATGTCTATGCATCCAAATGATTGATAGATCACAAGACAATATTCATAGATAATTCACAAAAAGATTCAGATATACACATGTTCAGTATGTTTATGCATCCAAATGATTGAGATCACAGCCAATATCATCAATGGACAAACTTTAATTACCTAGGATACAGACTGGTAAATGGTGTTCAGTCGGAGGTACTTCTTGATAAAATTAATGCTTGTACGAGTAAACTTTCGAGTACATAAGAGGCAGGACAGACAATCTAAACTTTGCTTGTAGGTTTATCCTTGAAATAGTGGCCTCGTACCGAGGGAAGTTTGAGTAACTTGGCCACTACTTTCATCCAACTAGTTTACTAGCTCATCTTGGTCCTGTAGCTCGCCAGAATTCTACATTGTAGACAAGAAAGGAGGCGGTTGAGAAAATGAACCACCCAAATTTTTTGTGCAGTTCAACTGAAATGGAGCATCCCTGGCATGCAGACTGATTAAGTGCCAGATGAATATACGCGTCAACCAACTTGTCTGGAATCTTTAGACTCCATGCCATACAGTTTGCTACCATATGTGCCGATAACCAAAAGGCACAAATTGGGACCAAAGACTGGACTGCGTTTTTCTGGGCTATGCGTCAAGCAATATTTTTTGCGTTCACTCTCCTAATACTTGGAGTTTGACAACTGGTTGACACCGGTTGATACTCGAATGAATATAGGCACTTCTTCTTGTCAACATCGATGCTTGCCTGAGTGAACTTTGGAGTACATAGCAGCAACATAAGTATATGTCCATCTGATCTTTTTGTGCAGTTCTACTGAAATTGTCTAATGTAATGATTTGCCTGCGAGTTCAGGCTCCAAGTTACTCCTTTATAAATCGGTAAACAGTAGCACAATACCAAATTACCAATACATATGACAAGCACAATAATCAGGATAAAGACCGGTACCAACCTGTGTGAGGTAGCATATCAGTTACTATTTCCTTTGACTGGAAGCCGAGATAAGCGAAGCGACTGACAGGAAAGGAAGAAAGCAAGCCGAGATAAGTGACTGACGGGAAAGGAAAGAAAGAGTCGAGGCAATGAAGCACCCAAAGTTTTTGTGCAGTTCCACCAAAATCGAGCATCCATGTTGGCACATATATTGAGAGAGTGAGATTACTGTAATAGTGGGACTAGTTGATGAAACATACACTAACAAATAGAAGCACCCTCATTATCTTAATGGGTAAAGTTCGCAACATAGTAGTCTTGCTTAAAGAGAGGTATTAGTTTATTTAGTCAGTGCTAATTAGCTCAAAACTCAAAGCATTGCCATGTATCATAGGTTGCAAAACTTTAACGTGCAAAGATAAAGGGGTTTCTCATGACAGTAGCACGATACAAATAGAGATGACAGCAAACTAATATGGATGAAGGCCTTAGGCCGGTACCAACCTGAGCAAAAAAGCTTATTCATGTAGTCCCAGAAGAGATGATAAAGCACTCACTGGAATCACTCAATAGTATATATTTTTGTGCACTTTAAATGTATGGTTCAAATCACTCTTGTTTACCAGTGGTGAGATTATATCGAAAGATTATCAAGAACTTCCAGCAGAGTTAAAGTACTGGCTGGGATATAGTTCATTGTACTATCTTGTGTAGTTCCACTAAAATGTGTGATTGGCACAACATGATCCCTGTTTGCATAAGTAGGAACAAGGTGAAACCTTCATTAGCTTAGTGAGAAAGGATAGAAAGACATTAGCATATTACTCTAACAGTAGCATCAAATTCATGATGGACAATACGCAAAACATTGCCTCATTGAACCAATGGCAATAAATTGACATGCGAAACAATAGCAATATTATGTCATGACACTACCAAGATTCCCTCCCTGCTCCACCACATGATTCACCTCCACAGACACACATACACACGTACATGATTCAGCATAGGGTGCTACTGAAGATTTGTTTAACTCCGACAGGAAAATTAGGCAGAAATAAATTAGTGCTACTTAAGTACTCCTAATTAATTAAGTGACCTTGCAGGAGAGACATCAGAAGTGGAAGGGCTCCCTGGAGGATCGTCTCACATGTAAGGTAGACGTTGCCGGAGTCCTTGAATGGCCTCGACTGAGGCCTCGGCTTCAGCAAGATCACCTTGGCATTGTTGATCGTGTAGAGCTGGGTCACAGATGCATCCAGAATCCAGTTAATTAGTATGATGTGTCATCAACCCAAGTACTAATATGCTGCATTTCTCTATCTATCTCTACTCTACTCTTATCTACTCTACTCCTCTTATAAAAAACAGAGTTGGTCATGATGGTGTGCCTGCCATCCTGCAATATAGGCCGTCCAATTTATATCTGACGGATAGGAAGGGAACTATGGCAATTTTGCAAAAAGGTACCCACAATCCTCTCCACATTTGCAAATAAGGCCTTCCCTCGTTCATCCTTTTCTCTCACAAGATAAACTACTCATACAAATGCATCTTGATGTTACGTGCAACACACGAGCATCTTGCTAGTCTTCCAAGTAAATTAAGACTAGTAGCAACATAGCAATACAATACCACTAGCAAGATGTCAGGAGGACGGTACCATCGCGTGATCTCCATTTCCTCTTTATTCTTCTTCTTCCTCCTCTTCATGCTCAGTTTCTCTTTCTCCTCACCAGTTGGTGAAACCAAGTACATGATTGGCCTTCTATTTCAGAATTGGTTTTGTCGGTGAGGGAGTACAAGTGTACTAGTAAACAATAGCATTATTTTCACATGGCAGTTGCAAAATAGAGATGAACACATGCATTAAATATCATTCTTACCTAAAGGAAGGTTATGGTGCCAATATGGATGATGAGGATTGGAACACAGATCTCCCTTTGTGCAGTTCCATCGAAATGAACCAACGGTTCCATTCTGACATTCCAGTTAAATAGCACAAAAGTCACTTCTTTTAAGAAGTGTTTTGTGCAGTGCACCAAAAGGTCACAATAGCAACGAGGTGAAATGGATATCCCTATTTGCACAAAAAGCTACAGAGGAAACAGTCAGAGTCTCAAACAATTACTGGCAAAAACATTTGGCTAAACTTGTCATGGCTTATAACAGTGTCATGGCTTCATTTTACCAGGGGCATTAGATTAAGAACAGCTAAATAATTGGTATAAGGGCATGGGACAGTGGGTGCACCAACAGTCCAGCACCATGTACCTAAACCGGGCCATAAAGTGGTGATTCAGAGTTTGTTGCCCCGAGAAACAAACATCCAAGAAACATATCTGGGTTGGTCCCATTTTTATTCACTCTAGCCACCTACTCCTATGTGTGGATGGCAAATCTAGTCCTGGTCATACCACTGTGTATAGCGTTTCCCCTATATTTCCCTTTTCGACCAAGAGACCGGTTGGATGACCAGTCTGTTCTACTTTCACCCCCTTTCCTTCCTGTTTGTACCAAGTCCGATGTACATACTAACCCCCCCATTATTTCTTGTTTGAACCAAGTACAAGATTCGACTCCATGAAGTAGCTTTACCTCTAACAATAGAAAAAAGAATAGGTGACGTTAGGCCATCCGATCAAGAGGGGCTGAGAGGTAGAAAATGATGCACATGCAGCGATGTAGCGAGCTGGGGAAGTAGAGCTAGGCCGGTTTCGAAGGAAGATATACCTGAAGGTCGCCGGGATGTGGATAGGTGGGCGGCGGGAGGCCGGATCCACCCACACTAGGGTAACGACGAAGGGCTCGGAGGACCTCCCACGCTGGCGCTCGGCCAGAGATAACGGTGCAGCCGGCGGTGGGTCTCCTCCCTCGCTGTCAACGACGGCCTAAACGCTACCCCTCCTCCCCTTCACTGGTGGAGGGGGATACATCCGGATCTGTAACCAGTGGTGAGGATAGAAAGACAGTGTTACCACCGCTATCTTGTTTAGATCTGGAGAGGATGAGAGTGTGTGAATAGAGCAACCCTAGCAAGCAAGCGCGGAGGCTCCGGCCTATATATATGTATAGTGGGGTAGTTTTATTTTTTCACTCCATCAAAACAATTGTTTAAAATTGTGTACGTGCCAGGTCACCAGTTTTTTTTGAGATAGAAAACTACCCGCTTATTCCAAGTGGTGTTACGGTGTGCCAGGTCGCACTTTGTATCGTTCAAGTCTGGTACTAGACCCTCCATTAAATGAACAACCACCGCCTCGTAAAATTTGTGAACAAGCCCACGGCTAAAATTATCGGAAACGTGGGCTACCCCAACATGCATTATTATTTATATTTTCTATGTGGGACTATCCTTAAAACAAAATGTGAGAGTACAATATTTATTGGGCCCCTTTGTAATTTGTGCTAAATTTTGACCAAAGATTTAACTCACAAAATGTTAGTGCATGTTAATAAAAATTATATCCTTTGATTCATATTTGAACATAATTTTCAATGATGTAATTTTTTGTGACATGCATGAACATTTGGTTAGTTAAATTTATAGTCAAAATTTGGCACAAATTATCATAGGGACCAATAAACCAGGACGGAGCTCCTCGTCTGTCATCCCTCCTCGTGCACAACCATCTCTCGCTTTAGGGCCGGGCATTACAAAGCTTTACCATCACATATTCATACTACTTCAAGGTGCATTAAATCACCACATGTGATAGAGGTGAGGGTGTCCCGATCTTTCGATGAGATGATAACTATCGATTTGGTGGAGACGACTTTGACAATCCGACTACAAATATGCACGATGTTGCGCCTTAGCAATCGCTAAACCAATCTCCTGAGGTTACTGACGATGCCGGAACCACGGTCAGCCTGACCACGAAGGTCTATTCCTGCAAGCAATCGAAGAACGAGCAAGAATATGATAAAGCAATCTGAATATTGCGAATATATATGAAGTATTGATAATGGTGGGGATCCGTAAGCGGTCTTGGTCTGGTTGTTGGACACAAACGAAGTACACGAAGTTGCAATGGCTAACTTTTAACTAAACAAATCCCAAGGAAAAAGCTACTAGATGGATCTACTTATATAGGAGCAAGGGGTGGCAGCCAAGGAGGTGGAAGGACGTCCCAAGGCAGCCTAAAACTAACCCTAGGTCATACAAGGCTCATGGGCTCAAGTGGAGGTGATGCAACACCTTTGGACTTGTTGTTTGACTCGGATTCTGCTGCAGCGTCAGATTGTTTCATTGATATCTCAATGCTCCAAACGAATTTGAAGGTGAATCCAATTGGGTTGGAAAGAGCATGAAATCTACTTTCCAACAAAAAAGAATCACCCAATCCGGAGTCCATATGAAAAAAGTTGTTGGCGTTTTGAGTCAGGTATGTCTATGCAGTTCGAATCTGAATCCAGAACGTGAGAGACTTGGACTCTATCTTCTCTTGGCCCAAAAGTGACGTGAGAGGACTTTTTGAACAGAACCTAAACTTCTCCTTTTCCCTTATCTTCATATATGGATTGTAAAAATGTCCCATACACATGCAATTAGACAAAACACAAAAGTGTGTGAAGTATTTTTGTTTTGGATAACATAAATAGATTATTGAATAGTTTGCACTAGAAATCACCTAACAAATATGCATGTGTGCAATATTTTTGGTCGTATCCAAGGTAGTCATGTCCTCATCATCCTCCCCTTCTTGAAAACAAAGCCGTCCTCAGTGTTGCTTAATCTGAAAGTGGCTAACAAAAGAGACAAGGTGTACATGTTGTATATGTATATGTCATCCATTTTTACTTCCCTTGATTTTTGCACATATGAGACATGTATACATGAGTAACTTTCATAGATCATAAAATATAAAGCCAAAATATTATTATAAGTAGAAGGCATGAAAATATTGCAACTCAGTTTGCACATATAAGTGAAGCTCTTATTCATATCAAAAGATTGACAATATTCATCATTAAACCATCCCAACATTGGTGAATAAACCTTACGTGCATCAAATTTACATGCTACAACATGCTTAAATAAGAAAACATGCAATAATTCATTTGACAAAGAATGATCACCAAGATTAGAGGTCATATCAAAATGATTAAACATTGGCACAATTATTTTAAAATGTATTTGATCCAAATCTGATTTATTTCCTGATTCACATGGTTCTTTGACATCAATAGTTGATTCAATGGGCGCACTCAAAATTGTTGGTATTTCAGTTGTTTGATCACATGATGCATTCATGATAGTAACATGATTCTCTAAAATAGGTGACGTGCTCAAATCAACAGGTAACACAACACATGATGTATTTAAGTTAATTAGGCATGCATCATTCTCATGTGAAGTTATATCATCAATACCTTTACTGTTACGTTGTCACGAAGACGTAGCTGATGTAGGTATGGACAATGACAATGTACCATACACTTGAGATGATGTCACACACACAATCTGAGGCGTGGCTGCTCTAGTAGGTGCAACGGTGGAGGAATCAACCGATGGTAGTGAGCATGAATTGGAATAGTAGTCATTCTAGTCACCCAATGCATCCTCCTGTAACTGTCTCTCAAAGGTACAAGCACGAACATACATACCAGTAATGCAACGAGGAATATATTGAAATCTTGCTTGAATATCATGGTTCAAACCACCAAAAAATCTATTCATTATATCATCCTCAGATTCTTCTATGTCACAATGATGCATATAAGATTTGAACTCTTGGTAGTAAGCATGAACAATGTTGTTTCCTTGTTTAAATTGTTCAAATTTGCGAAGCAATTCACATCGATAGTAAGGAGGGAAAATTTGTTGTCTCATTACATCTTTCAAATCATTCCAAGTTGTGGGTTGGTTATCAAAGTTTTTCTTACAATGCACACTCCACCAAACAGAAGCAAAACCAGTAAATGCTCAAGTGGCAGCTCGTACTCGCTCAAGTTCAGAAAAGTCATGGTGACTAAAAACTTGTTCTACTTCAAGATCCCAAGCTAGATAAATAGCAGGATTAAATCTACCCTCAAATGACGGTAAAGAGATAACCTGACCATGTGCTTGTGTGTGTTGTCCCACCTCTTGTGATGGTAAAGATGTATCCGTCGTCCAAGAACTTCTATCTCCGGAACCTGTCATGATTAGTAGAAAAAAGAAACAAAATTCAAGGATAATGTTCCTATGAACTACTAGGATGTGGTGGTAAAGCGCTCACAGTAAAGCAAATATCAATATCTTACAAGTTCTTACCAAGCAGCAAGTGGTGACAGGCAACCAGCAGTGTCAAATAACTCCGAAGATTGAGTAAAGCGATTGCCAAGGGAATGTACGTATACACAGTGTAGAAATATGTGGAGCTTGGAAGGCTTGAATATATGGTAGCAAAAGATTAGCAATAATCAATTCAGAGATGCAATGTTGAATAAAACGTTCAACGACGGTACTGTGCTGGTCCTAGGCTAGACCGGACTAGAGACGTGAGCCTAGAACACTAATGAGGTCACAGTGTAGCACAACTAGCATCAATGAAGGATACTAAGTAGCTCTGGACAGCAAGATATAAGTGAAGATCACAACGACAGTAAAGATAATGATGAAAAACAACTGCCAAGCAAGATATACAACAACTCTCTCTCCAACTTTCCTCTTGAAAAGTTTGAGCCAATTTTCTGATAACTTTTTTCAAAGAATGCTACTAACTCAAGCTTTCCAATGCAAAAAGAGTCATTCAATTCCGAATTGATATGAGGAGTCAAAGAATTCTAAAACTGTAACAAACTGTATGCGCTAATTTCGAAGGGTAAAAACACCTATTAGAAGCCGATTTTGAGACGCCAAATATTGAACTTGCTTTTGCAATTATTCAGATGCGTCTCGTCTCTAGCTTTAATTTGAGTACTTGTGGATCCAAAATGGACTTCGTATGAAAAAGATATGCCTGTTTTACTGAACACTACGCAAAGCAGATTCCAATCCGAATTCAGGTACGAGATTGATTCTAGATAGATCCGAAATTTCTTTTTTTTTCTGCTCTTTTTTTTCTCTGTCACTTTTTTCTTTTTTTTCTCTCCTTTTTTTGCTCTGACTTTTTTTTTCTTTTTTTCTCTTTTTTTTCTCTCTGCCTTTTTTTTCTCTCCCTCTTTCCAAAACAAAGTAGATAAGATGCAGATTGGATCAAGCGAACATGTGAACGACCTCAACTATGATTGTGACAATGAACTATGGGTAGCATGTGGTGGAAATTGATGGATGGGTGGTGGACAGCGGAAGGGAGAATGATGTAGCGGCGGCGTGACTAATGTGGATAGAACTCGAAACTCTAAACGAACTAGACCTAATGAAGGAAATATGCCCTAGAGGCAATAATAAAGTTATTATTTATTTCCTTATATCATGATAAATGTTTATTATTCATGCTAGAATTGTATTAACCGAAAACATAATACTTGTGTGAATACATAGACAAACAGAGTGTCACTAGTATGCCTCTACTTGACTAGCTCGTTGATCAAAGATGGTTATGTTTGCTAGCCATTGACATGAGTTGTCATTTGATTAACGAGATCACATCATTAGGAGAATGATGTGATTGACTTGACCCATTCCGTTAGCTTAGCACACGATCGTTTAGTATTCTGCTATTGCTTTCTTCATGACTTATACATGTTCCTATGACTATGAGATTATGCAACTCCCGTCTACCGGAGGAACACTTTGTGTGCTACCAAACGTCACAACATAACTGGGTGATTATAAAGGTGCTCTACAGGTGTCTCCGAAGGTACTTGTTGGGTTGGCGTATTTCGAGTTTAGGATTTGTCACTCCGATTGTCGGAGAGGTATCTCTGGGCCCACTCGGTAATGCACATCACTTAAGCCTTGCAAGCATTACAACTAATGAGTTAGTTGCGGGATGATGTATTACATAACGAGTAAAGAGACTTGCCGGTAACGAGATTGAACTAGGTATTGAGATACCGACGATCGAATCTCGGGCAAGTAACATACCGATGACAAAGGGAACAACGTATGTTGTTATGCGGTTTGACCGATAAAGATCTTCGTAGAATATGTGGGAGCCAATATGAGCATCCAGGTTCCGCTATTGGTTATTGACCGGAGACGTGTCTCGGTCATGTCTACATAGTTCTCGAACCCGTAGGGTCCGCACGCTTAAAGTTTCGATGACAATACGGACATGACGAGGAGTCTCGAAATGGTCGAGACATGAAGATTGATATATTGGACGACTATATTCGGACACCGGAATGGTTTCGGGGGTTATCGGATATATACCAGAGTATAGGGGGGTTACCGGAACCCCCCGGGGGATTAATGGGCCTGTATGGGCCTTAGTGGAGAAGAGGAGGAGCGGCCAGGGCAGGCCGCGCCCCCCTCCCCCTCTAGTCCGATTTGGACAAGGAGGGGGGGCGGTGCCCCCCTTTCCTTCTTCTCCTCCTCCTCTTTCCCCCCTTCTCCTAATCCAACAAGGAAGGGAGGGAGTCCTACTCCCAGTGGGAGTAGGACTCCTCCTGGCGCGCCTCCTCCTGGCCGGCCGCCTCTCCCCCCTTGCTCCTTTATATACGGGGGCAGGGGGCACCCCATAGACACAACAATTGATCATTGATCTTTTAGCCGTGTGCGGTGTCCCCCTCCACCATAGTCCACCTCGATAATACTGCAGCGGTGCTTAGGCGAAGCCCTGCATCGGTAGAACATCATCATCGTCACCACGCCGTCGTGCTGACGAAACTCTCCCTCAACACTCGGCTGGATCAGAGTTCGAGGGACGTCATCGGGCTGAACGTGTGCTGAACTCGGAGGTGCCGTGCGTTCGGTACTTGATCGGTCGGATCGTGAAGACGTGCGACTACATCAACCGCGTTGTGCTAACGCTTCCGCTTTCGGTCTACGAGGGTACGTGGACACACTCTCCCCTCTCATTTCTATGCATCACCATGATCTTGCGTGTGCGTAGGAATTTTTTTGAAATTACTACGTTCCCCAACACCTAAGACCAGCAACTCGACACGACGATGCAACCGATAATTCAATAATGCTAACAATGAAAAGAAAATTGCAAAGGCTCGGACTAGTCTGGACAAAGATGAATAGATCTAACTTTTTTTGTGGCTTTTTCTTGGACAATAGGTAAAAAAATCTAATCTAGGGAAAACTAGAAATTCTCACCGATCAACCTGAAAACTGATACCACTTGATAGAGGCGAGGGTGTCCCGATCTTTCGATGAGATGATAACTATCGATTTGGTGGAGACGACTTTGACGATCCGACTACAAACGTGCACGACGTTGCGCCTTAGCAATCGCTAAACCAATCTCCCGAGGTTACTGACGATGCCGGAAGCACGGTCAGCCTGACCACGAAGGTCTATTCCTTCAAGAACGAGCAAGAATATGATAAAGCAATCTGAATATTGTGAATATATATGAAGTGTTGATAATGGTGGGGATCGTAAGCGGTCTTGGTCCGGTCATTGGACACAAACGAAGTATACAAAGTTGCAATGGCTAATTTTTAACTAAACAAATCCCAAGGAAAAGGCTACTAGATGGATCTACTTATATAGGAGCAAGTGGTGGCGGCCAAGGAGGTGGAAGGACGTCCCAAGGCAGCCTAAAATTAACCCTAGGTTGTACAAGGCTCATGGGCCCAAGTGGAGGTGATGCAACACCTTTGGACTTGTTGTTTGACTCGGATTCTGCTGCAGCATCAGATTGTTTCGTCAATATCTCAATGCTCCGGACGAATTTGAAGGTGAATCCAATTGGGTTGGAAAGAGCACGAAATCCACTATCCAACAAAAAAGAATCACCAAATCCGGAGTCCATATGAAAAAGTTGTTGGCGTTTTGAGTCAGGTATGTCTGTGCAGTCCGAATCCGAATCCAGAACGTGAGAGACTTGGACTCTATCTTCTCTTGGCCCAAAAATGATGTGAGAGGACTTTTTGAACAGAACCTAAACTTCTCCTTTTCCCTTATCTTCATATGTGGATTGTACAAATGTCCCATACACCTGCTATTAGACAAAACACAAAAGTGTGTGAAGCATTTTTATTCTGGATAACATAAATAGATTATTGAATAGTTTGCACTAGAAATCACCTGACAAATATGCATGTGTGCAATATTTTTGGTCGTATCCAAGGTTGTCATGTCCTCATCAACATGCAAGTATCAAAAGGAAAGTCACGGCATGCATGCATGCATTGTAATTAATGCATCAGTAAACGTAAATTATTGAAATATATCGAGTGCACTGCTTTGATGTGTTGTGTCAACTCGTACAACAACGAGAAGTTTGATTACAACGCCCTCTCCTTCGCAAACTAAGCTCCGGTGTCTTAACTGCACCTGCCTTTGGCTGTATGACAGGTGGGCCAGCCACCTGTTGGGCCCACCTGTCACACACCAAAAGGCAAGAGCAGTAAGTCAATGAAGCTGTGTCCCTCCCTCGCCCATGAGCGTGGTAACTCGCAGGACTAGGATAAGCTTTTGCTACACGCTTTCCCTCCCGCACGCGGTGGACATGCAGCAGTTCATTCGGTGTCGGATGGCCAGAAGCATACTGTAGTACTCCACTGCAGTAGTACCATCATTGTTCGACTTCCTGAAGAGGCGAAGAGCCAAGCGTAGCTCGGATGCTCGTGTGGTAGTTTCATGTGTAGAGTAGTCTAGGATAACGTGTATCGTGCCTCTAAGCTTAAAATTGTTGGGGTCGGCTCCATTCTATGAGGCCGTCTCGAAGCATTTTTTATTAAAATAATCTTCTAGCCCTACCTATCATCCTGGTGATTGTAGTTTGCAGGCTCATCTGGTCAAGGAAGGTATATATATTTTAATTTGTGGTGGGGTAAATGTTAGAGGTTGCACCAAATATATTGTACACTGCAGGTCTTTTAGCCAAGTTTAGAGGCAAGCATGTGGGGCCAGTGCTATGATGTCTTGCATCAACTCGTACAACGAGGAGAAGCTTGATTTTACTACTACATGCCTTCTCCCTCGCCCATGCGCGCGGTGGCTTGCAGACGAGGACAAACTTTTGCTTACTACAACAAGCTATCCCTCCTGCACGCGGTGGACGGACATGCAGAAGTTGATTCGATATTGTAGAAGTAGTAACATCATTGTTCGTCTTCTCGAAGAGGCGAAGAGCCAAGCACAACCCGAACGTGGCAGTTACGAACGCTCGCGTGGCAGTCTTTGTGTAGGGGTGGGGCATGCTGCGGAGGCTTGGAGCACGCATATAGCCAGGCTCTTGCATGAGACAAAATTGCTATGTAAGCAGGCTATAAGCCCACTATTGTAGTATACTAGTACCTCCTTTCCGGTTTATAGGGCTCAATTCAAAATCCTCATCAACCAAGGTAGATGGTGAGTGGTGGAATAATTTTTGTAGTTTGCAAAAACACTCAATTAATGCACTCATTTTCGTCAAAAAATTATGTTTACCAATGCATTAATTGCAATGCATGCACACATGAAGTCCATGCATTAGTTAATTTTCTCTTAATACTTGCATGCAATGATTTAATGCACCTTGAAATCTGAACATGTGGTAGGGAACCATCAAATTGAGACTTATAAAATGAGAAATCTAAAATTTTGAGATAAGCCCTATAAACCGAAAAGGAGGGGAGTAGAATAGCCATGTAAACCGGTAAGGAGTATTTGCCTTTCTAGAGATTTCAACAAGTGACTACACCCTAAATGAGTACAATGGAGCAAAATGAGTGAATCTACACCGTAAATAAATACGTAGTTCTCTCGTTTTCCTCTCCGCCTTGGTCGCAGTGCACAATATTGAGTATATGACTAGCCGCTCTATCTACATGCGGGACATCAAAGCATCCGGGCCCGCGTGCCATCCACCAAATCACAGTGAGGTGCTACAATCGAGACTCACCGGTCACCCCGGTGTGGCCGTCATGACCTTTATGCTCGTTGATGCCATTTCCCCCCTTTCTTGAAGAAAACCTCACTCCAGGCTACTCACTTCTGCGGTTTTTCTTCTGTACCGACGAAGGAAAGGTGGGCAAATCAATGGTGCTACTATATATTCATTCCAAGAATCTTCTTTTTGCGAAGCACCGACCGATTCTCACAGGCTATTCTTTTCCTGTTTTCATTGTGATTGTGGTTTCCTTTCGATTGCTTTTTGTTTGTCAGTTCATTGATGGATCCTGGAGCAGTAGGCAAAGAGTTGCCGGCGGATAACCCACTCGAGACAGAGATCTCCAGGAAGCAAGCACCGACCAACGAGTTGACCATGTTGGCAGGCCAACCTATGGAGACGAAGAACTCCAAGAAACAAGCACTGGCCAAAGTGTTGACGATGTTGGCGGACGAACTCCTCAAAGAAAGCTGGAAGAACAGCAAGGGCCTCACCATGCCTACCCTAGAAACTCTAATGGCCACCTATGAGAGGCTCAAGGCCGAGTTTGAGGAGATAGTCGCCGTTGAGAAGCAGTATTCCCCTCGCAAGGCGATGGCCCCCATCGAGGACAAGGAGATGGCCCCTAGAGGGATGGGATCCCCCGGTGAGCTGCACAAGGTAAAAAAATAATGGCTTACCATAGTTGTGGTTTTTGATTATTTGCAATGTGCTTGCTAATATGTTAGGGTTGTGCAGGTGCCGGTGGACGTCCTTGATGATTCCGATATCATGGTCCGTCCTGTGGACAACGCCCCAGAGATCGTTTTTGATGTCGCGGTCCGTCCTGTGGACATCGCGCCGGAGATCGATTCCGATGCCACTGTCCATCCTGTGGACATCGCCCCAGAGATCGATTCCCATGCCGCTGTCCATGCTGTGGTCATTGCCCGAGAGATCGATGACAAGAAATAGTTGGTCGCGCTAATCCTTCAGGGTAGTTTGCATTGTGTTTAATTACCAGAACATTGCGTGTTATCAAACCATCTTAGGGCTAGTGAACTGTCTTGTGTGGGCGGTACTTGCTAATTTTGTTTGATAGTGAATCATGCGAACCCTCTCCGAGTTATGGAAACAGATGTATCCTCACCAGCTTTTGATGTAATATATGGCATGCTTAGATGTAAGTTTGAACTGTTTATCATATCAGTAGGGCTTGTTTGATGATTCTTGGTGTTAGTAGGTGATACGTCTCCAACGTATCTACTTTTCCAAACACTTTTGCCCTTGTTTTGGACTCTAACTTGCATGATTTGAATGGAACTAACCCGGACTGACGATGTTTTCAGCAGAACTGCCATGGTGTTATTTTTGTGCAGAAATAAAAGTTCTCGGAATGACCTGAAAATCCACGGAGACACGTTTTGGAATTAATGAAGAATATTGATGAAAGAATCAGCAATAGGGGGCCCACACCCTGTCCATGAGGGTGCAGGGCACGCCCCCCTGGGGCGCGCCCCCTGCCTCGTGCCCCCCTGGGACTCCACTGACCTCAACCCCAACTCCATATATTCACTTTCGGGGAGGAAAAAATAAGACAGAAGGATTCATCGCGTTTTACGATACAGAGCCGCTGCCAAGCCTTAATCTTCCTTGAAAGGGCTGATCTGGAGTCCGTTCGGGGCTCCAGAGAGGGGAATCCGTCGCCATTGTCATCATCAACCATCCGACATCACCAATTTCATGATGCTCACTGCCATGCGTGAGTAATCCTATCATAGGCTTGCTGGACGGTGATGGGTTGGATGAGATTTACCATGTAATCGAGTTAGTTTTGTTAGGGTTTGATCCCTAGTATCCATTATGTTCTAATATTGATGTTGCTATGACTTTGCTATGCTTAATGCTTGTCACTAGGGCCCGAGTGCCATGATTTCAGATCTGAACCTATTATCTTGAGCACTGCGTTGGTTTTCCCTTGAAGAGGAAAGGGTGATGCAGCAAAGTAGCGTAAGTATTTCCCTCAGTTTTTGAGAACCAAGGAATCAATCCAATAGGAGGCTACGCGCGAGTCCCTCGCACCTACACAAAAAAAATAAATCCTCGCAACCAACGCGATAAGGGGTTGTCAATCCCTACACGGTCACTTACGAGAGTGAGATCTGATAGATAAGATAGGATAATATTTTTGGTATTTTTATGATAAAGATGCAAAGTAAAATAAAAGCAAAGTAAAAAAGCAACGGGAATAACTAAGTGTTGGAAGATTAATATGATGAAGATAGACCCGGGGGCCATAGGTTTCACTAGTGGCTTCTCTCAAGAGCATAAGTATTTTATGGTGGGTGACAAATTACTGTTGAGCAATTGACAGAATTGAGCATAGTTATGAGAATATCTAGGTATGATCATGTATATAGGCATCACGTCCGAGACAAGTAGACCGACTCCTGCCTGCATCTACTACTATTACTCCACACATCGACCGCTATCCAGCATGCATCTAGAGTATTAAGTTCATAAGAACAGAGTAACGCCTTAAGCAAGATGCCATGATGTAGAGGGATAAATTCATGCAATATGATAAAAACGCCATCTTGTTATCCTCGATGGCAACAATACAATACGTGCCTTGTTGCCCCTACTGTCACTGGGAAAGGACACCGCAAGATTGAACCCAAAGCTAAGCACTTCTCCCATTGCAAGAAAGATCAATCTAGTAGGCCAAACCAAAATGGTAATTTGAGGAGACTTGCAAAGATAACCAATCATACATAAAAGAATTCAGAAGATTCAAATATTGTTCATAGATAAACTTGATCATAAACCCACAATTCATTGGTCTCAACAAACACACCGCAAAACAAGATTACATCGAATAGATCTCCACGAGAGAGGGGGAGAACATTGTATTGAGATCCAAAAAGAGAGAAGAATCCATCTAGCTAATAACTATGGACCCGAAGGTCTGAGGTAAACTACTCACACATCATCGAAGAGGCTATGGTGTTGATGTAGAAGCCCTCCATGATCGATGCCCCCTCCGGCGGAGCTCCGCAACAGGCCCCAAGATGGGATCTCGTGCGTACAGAAGGTTGCGGCGGTGGAATTAGGTTTTTGGCTCCGTATCTGATCGTTTGGGGGTACGTAGGTATATATAGGAGGAAGGAGTACGTCGGTGGAGCAACAGGGGGCCCACGAGGGTGGAGGGCGCGCTTGGGGGGGGGGGGGTATGCGCGCCCCCTACCTCGTGGCTTCCCTGTTGGTTGCTTGACGTAGGGTCCAAGTCTCCTGGATCATGTTCGTTCCTAAAATCACATCCCCGAAGGTTTCATTCCGTTTGGACTCCGTTTGATATTCTTTTTCTACGAAACTCTGAAATAAGCAAAAAACAACAATTCTGGGCTGGGCCTCCGGTTAATAGGTTAGTCCCAAAAATAATATAAAAGTGAATAATAAAGCCCAATAATGTCCAAAACAGAAGATAATATAGCATGGAGCAATCAAAAATTATAGATACGTTGGAGACGTATCAAGCATCCCCAAGCTTAATTCCTGCTCGTCCTCGAGTAGGTAAATGATAAAAACAGAATTTTTGATGTGGAATGCTACTAGGCATAATTTCAATGTAATTCTTCTTAACTGTGGTATGAATATTCAGATCCGAAAGATTCAAGATAAAAGTTTAATATTGACATAAAAAATAATAATACTTCAAGCATACTAACCAAGCAATCATGTCTTCTCAAAATAACATGGCCAAAGAAAGTTATCCCTACAAAATCATATAGTCTGGCTATGCTCTATCTTCACCACACAAAGTATTTAAAGCATGCACAACCCCATGACAAGCCAAGCAATTGTTTCATACTTTTGGTGTTCTCAAACTTTTTCAATCTTCACGCAATACATGAGCGTGAGCCATGGACATAACACTATATGTGGAATAGAATGGTGGTTGTGGAGAAGACAAAAAGGGAGAAGATAGTCTCACATCAACTAGGCGTATCAACGGGCTATGGAGATGCCCATCAATAGATATCAATGTGAGTGAGTAGGGATTGCCATGCAACGGATGCACTAGAGCTATAAGTATATGAAAGCTCAACAAAAGAAACTAAGCGGGTGTGCATCCAACTCGCTTGCTCACGAAGACCTAGGGCATTTTGAGGAAGCCCATCATTGGAATATACAAGCCAAGTTCTATAATGAAAAATTCCCACTAGTATATGAAAGTGATAAAATGAGAGACTCTCTATCATGAAGATCATGGTGCTACTTTGAAGCACAAGTGTGGTAAAAGGATAGTAACATTGTCCCTTCTCTCTTTTTCTCTCATAATTTTTTTGGGCCTTCTTTTATGGCCTCTTTTTTTTTGTCTGGAGTCTCATCCCGACTTGTGGGGGAATCATAGTCTCCATCATCCTTTCCTCACTTGGGACAATGCTCTAAAAATGATGATCATCACACTTTTATTTACTTACAACTTCAGCAATTACAACTCAATACTTAGAACAAAATATGACTCTATGTGAATGCCTCCGGCGGTGTACCGGGATATGCAATGAATCAAGAGTGACATGTATGAAAGAATTATGAACGGTGGCTTTGCCACAAATACGATGTCAACTACATGATCATGCAAAGCAATATGACAATGATGGAGCGTGTCATAATAATCGGAACGGTGGTAAGTTGCATGGCAATATATCTCGGAATGGCTATGGAAATGCCATGATAGGTAGGTATGGTGGCTGTTTTGAGGAAGGTTTATGGTGGGTGTATGATACCGGCGAAAAGTGCGCGGTATTAGAGAGGCTAGCAATGGTGGAAGGAAGAAAGTGCGTATAATCCATGGACTCAACATTAGTCATAAAGAACTCATATACTTATTGCAAAAATCTACAAGTTATCAAAGCAAAGTATTACACGCATGCTCCTAGGGGGATAGATTGGTCGGAAAAGACCATCGCTCGTCCCCGACCGCCACTCATAAGGAAGACAATCAATAAATAAATTATGCTCCGACTTCATCACATAATGGTTCACCATACGTGCATGCTACGGGAATCACAAACTTTAACACAAGTATCTCTCAAATTCAAAACTACTCAACTAGCATGACTCTAATATCACCATCTTTATATCTCAAAACAATTATCAAGCATCAAACTGTTCTTAGTATTCAACACACTCATAAGAAAGTTTTTACTAATCTTGAATACCTAGCATATTAGGATTATTTAAGCAAATTACCATGCTATTTAAGACTCTCAAAATAATCTAAGTGAAGCATGAGAGATCAATAGTTTCTATAAAACAAATCCACCACCGTGCTCTAAAAGATATAAGTGAAGTACTAGAGCAAAACTATATAACTCAAAAGATATATGTGAAGCACATAGAGTATTCTAATAATTTCTGAATCATGTGTGTCTCTCTCAAAAGGTGTGTAACATCCCAAATTTTCAATTTGGAATGTTATACATTAGATCATCATTGCATAGCATATTTTATTGCATTCTGGCAAATCCTCGAAAAAAATCCTAAGCAACTCAAGGACTCTCGGAGAGAGTTGGGGATTTCGTGGTTTTCATATTTGATTTTTATCAAATAATGAAACGAGGATTTTGGATTTAATTATTTTTCTCTCCGAAAATATTTCGTATTAAAATAAATGAGAGGAGAAAATATGACTTCTCCAAAATAATTGAAATATTGGAGGAAAAATATTAAAATCAAATATTGGATTTTATTCGGGTTTTAATTGCAATTTTAATTGCATTAGAAGAATTGCACATTTTCAAAACTACATTTTTGGGCCAAGAAAATGCTCATCTTGTTCTAATTATTTTAATTAGACGGTGAAAATTTGTTTTAGCATTTTTGGATTTTTATTTATTTTTCTATGGTTTTTTTAGATTCGGCATTTTTTTTAAAGGTCGCCCGAGCGCTGACTGGGCCGAAGCCCCGCCGACAACCCAGCTTCCCCGCGCGGCCCAGCCGCTGTCGTCTCCCACCTGGAGTCGGACGCCGCCGCCGCCGCCCGTGTCCCGCTAGGACACCGCCGCCGCCTTGCCCCCTCCCCCACGGCACCCCCTCCCCTCCTAAAATCACCCCACCCCGCCCCCTCTCCCTCACCCCGTTCCCCGACCCGACGCCGCCCGCCGGAGCTCGAAGCCGCCACCGCCGAGAGGAGCCGAAGCCGCCGCCGCCCGGAGCCCGTCGCCGCCCCGACGACCCCGCAGCCCCGCCGCCCCTCGCCGCACCTCGCCCGACCCGCTGGAGCCCGTCCCGAGCCTCGCCGGAGGTTAGCCGGAGCCGCCGCTGTTCGCCGTCCGTTTTTTTTTAAAACCGCCTCGGTTTATTTTATTTTTATTTTTTTCTCAAAACCCTAGATTTTTTTAAATAGATCGGTTTATTTTTTTTCTTCGGTTTAATTAATTAGTGAACGTTCACCGATCCGTTCGTTTTAACGAACGTGTTCGTCGGTTAGTCGCTGTTAATGAATGTCCGTTCGTTTAACTGTTCGTCAGTTTTCTTTTCGTTGGATTTTCCGCGATTATTCCAGATCGCGATTTCTGATCAGATTTTCGTTTTAGTTTATCTTTTCGCTCGTTTATCGGAATCAGGCGATTCAAGCGCCTAGAATTTCGTCTTGAAATTCTCTTTCCGTTTAACCTACTCAAACAAGTTTTTTCTACTGTAAAATTTGACTTAGATCCAGATTAGTAAACAAGCTTGTTTCTCTCGTCGTTTGACTTTCATTGCTTCGTTCGAATTGATTCTTAATGCAAATCGGAGTTCTTAAGTTGAACTTTCTGGTTAGATCTTTTATTTGAGTTTTACCTGTGCATTTGGTGAGTGCTTATTGTATGCTTGTTTGTTTGCGATAGAGTACCGGAGTGCGCCGCTTGCTACTTCGAATCTCTAAGTTTCACGGATCATCAGCAAGGCAAGTAACACTTTGATCATACCTTTTTACTACCCAGTTTTATTTCATTAGACCAACCCTCAAACATTGCATGATTAGGATCTAATTAAATTGTGGGTATTGGGAAGCAGTTGAGGTAGTACCTATTGCCCTGTTTATTATCAAACCCTTGGGAGTTACTTCTACGTTTGCTTATATCGCTATGCTATGCTAGTAGACGTGGATTGGGTTTGAGAGATATTCACGACAGATGTGAGATTTTTAATTAATGGTTTACTTAAGGTGGCAACTAAAACTCACATCTGGGTGGATTGAGGCACCTGGAGAACCCAGTGTTGCCTGTTTTTCTAAGGACCGCCACCCAGGCTCAAAGGGATCATAAGATTATTCATGCTAGAAGCTTCCGTGTGCAGCCACAAGCTATTATGGGCTCTAGCATAGTTGAGTAGGTTACATGATCTCTTGAAGAGGTGGGCTAGCAGATGTAGGGGAAAGTAGGTGTAACTGTCCACCCGGAGTAAAGAGTTATTGTTTCTGAAAGACTGTGTCTCGGTCATCCGTTTCTCAAACATCATGCAGTGCGAGAATCAAGCAGAGGCGATCGAGTCTTGTGGGGAAAAGTGCGCAAACCTCTGCAGAGTGTACAAACTAATCATGGTTAGCCGTGTCCCCGGTTATGGACAACTTGAGTATCTAGTACTTGGATTATCATGTGAATCTCATCACCGTGTTACTTTAATTAATTTTGTTGGGATAACAATGATACTTAATTGGGATTGAGAATGCTGTCAACCATTCTCAATGTTTAACAACGACCATGATAGTTAAATAAAATTTATTCCTTTGCAGTAGGGAAAATTTGGCTTTTCGCAAAACTGTAACCATAGAGCCTTCTACCAGCCATATATGCATGTAGCATAGCATTATTATGTTCATTACTCTCTATGTGTTACATTGCCAGCATATTCCATGTGCTGACCCGTTTTCGGGCTGCAACGTTTTATGTTGCAGACTTTTCAGACAACGAGTAAGGTGCCTTAGGTCGTGGTCTTATACTCAGTGATGCCGTTGGAGTTGATGGACTCACTATTCTTCCAAGTCTTCCGCTGTTATTGTATTAGATGGCCTTAAGCCATATTTATCATACTTATTTCTCTTTTGAGGTACTCGATGTAATAAGTGTGTGATTGCTACTCTGTTATAAATCCTCCATTTGTACTGTGCGTGTCAGCATTACTGATCCAGGGATGACACTAAAGCACATAGCACAGACTGTTTGAGGTCTGGTCGCTACAAGGTGTGTACAGCAAAGATGATTGTGGTAAACTAAAAATCAAAGACTCAAATCATACAAGACGCTCCAAGCAAAACACATATCATGTGGTGAATAAAAATATAGCTCCAAGTAAAGTTACCGATGGAAGTAGACGAAAGAGGGGATGCCTTCCGGGGCATCCCCAAGCTTTGGCTTTTTGGTGTCCTTAGATTATCTTGGGGGTGCCATGGGCATCCCAAAGCTTAGGCTCTTGCCACTCCTTGTTCCATAATCCATCAAATCTTTCACCCAAAACTTGAAAACTTCACAACACAAAACTTAACAGAAAATCTCGTGAGCTCCGTTAGCGATAGAAAACAAAAGACCACTTCAAGATACTGTAATGAACTCATTCTTTATTTATATTGGTGTTAAACCTACTTTATTCCAACTTCTCTATGGTTTATAAACTATTTTACTAGCCATAGATTCATCAAAATAAGCAAACAACACACGAAAAACAGAATCTGTCAAAAACAGAACAGTCTGTAGTAATCTGTAACTAACGCAAACTTCTGGAACACCAAAAAATCAGCCAAAATAGGACGACCTAGACAATTTGTTTATTGATCAGCAGCAATTGGAATAAATATTTTATCACGTTCTTGTGATTTTCAACAATTATTTTCGTGAACAGAAAGTTTCTGGAAATTTCTGCAAGATCAAATTACTATCATCCAAGAAGATCCTATAGGTTTAACTTGGCACAAACACTAATTAAAACATAAAAACACATCTAACCAGAGGCTAGAACAAATATTTATTCCTAAACAGAAGCAAAAAGCAAAAAAACTAAAAATAAAATTGGGTTGCCTCCCAACAAGCGCTATCGTTTAACGCCCCTAGCTAGGCATAAAAGCAAGGATAGATCTAGGTATTGCCATCTTTGGTAGGAAATCCTTCAATGAGACATCTATCATTCTTAGGAGTTTCTTTATTTTTATTGATTATCTAACTTTTAGGCACAAGATCGAAAAATTCATTTGTAACAAATGGTTCCTTAATGATAGCAAAAAGATTGGGATGAATACTTATAGATTTGAGATCCGCAGTTTCCTTACTAGAGGATTCACCCTTATTTTTAGGAACATACATAAGCTTGGCAATTTTAGTGGGAGGACTTGGAGTATTCTTTACGGAAGAAAAAGCGGTTCCCAAGTTCGTAATGATACCCTCAAGTTTATCGATTCTAGTGGAATCTTGATTTATTCTTTCATTAACTATGGGTTCCTTCTCCTTAATATTTTTCAAAGTGACTCCTACTTTGGATCCATATTGGGTAATTTGATTGTGTATCTTTTTATCCAAATTTTCGATTAACTCTACAGTAGCAACTTTATTTTCAATAATTTCAAGTCTTTGCATTACATGCTCCAAAGTTAACATAGTTCCATTAACCAAAAGAGGTGGTGAGACAAACAAATCTATCATAGCATTATAAGAATCAAAAGTATGGCTACCCAAGAAGTTCCCTCCGGTAATGGTGTCAAGAATATATCTATACCAAGGATTGGTGCCTACATAAAAATTGCGGAGAAGAACGGAAGTAGATTGCTTCCTGGTAGATCTATTTTGAGCATTGCAAATTCTATACCAAGCGTCTTTTAGATTTTCTCCCTCCCTTTGTTTAAAATTGAGAACTTCATTTTCGGGAGACAACGGAGAAGATAAAGGACTAGCCATAACGGAAAAGAGGTGAACGAAAAAGAGAGGGCGAATAAAACGGCAAGGGTGAAGTGGGGGAGAGGAAAACGAGAGGCAAATGGCAAATAATGTAATGCGGGAGATAAGGGTTTGTGATGGGTACTTGGTATGTTGAATTTTGCGTAGACCTCCCCGGCAATGGCGCCAGAAATCCTTCTTGCTACCTCTTGAGCAGTGCGTTGGTTTTCCCTTGAAGAGGAAAGGGTGATGCAGCAAAGTAGCGTAAGTATTTCCCTCAGTTTTGAGAACCAAGGTATCAATCCAGTAGGAGGCTACGCGCGAGTCCCTCGCACCTACACAAAACAAATAAATCCTTGCAACCGACGCGATAAGGGGTTGTCAATCCCTACACGGTCACTTACGAGAGTGAGATCTGATAGATAAGATAGGATAATATTTTTGGTATTTTTATGATAAAGATGCAAAGTAAAATAAAAGCAAAGTAAAAAGCAACGAGAATAACTAAGTGTTGGAAGATTAATATGATGAAGATAGACCCGGGGGCCATAGGTTTCATTAGTGGCTTCTCTCAAGAGCATAAGTATTTTACGGTGGGTAAACAAACTACTATTGAGCAATTGACAGAATGGAGCATAGTTATGAGAATATCTGGGTATGATCATGTATATAGGCATCACGTCCGAGACAAGTAGACCGACTCCTGCCTGCATCTACTACTATTACTCCACACATCGACCGCTATCCAGCATGCATCTAGAGTATTAAGTTCATAAGAACAGAGTAACGCCTTAAGAAAGATGACATGACGTAGAGGGACAAATTAATGCAATATGATAAAAAAACCATCTTGTTATCCTCGATGGCAACAATATAATACGTGCCTTGCTGCCCCTACTGTCACTGGGAAAGGACACCGCAAGATTGAACCCAAAGCTAAGCACTTCTCGAATTCAGAAGATTCAAATATTGTTCATAGATAAACTTGATCATAAACCCACAATTCATCGGTCTCAACAAACACACCGCAAAAGAAGATTACATCGAATAGATCTCCACGAGAGAGGGGGGAACATTGTATTGAGATCCAAAAAGAGAGAAGAAGCCATCTAGCTAATAACTATGGACCCGAAGGTCTGAGGTAAACTACTCACACATCATCGGAGAGGCTATGGTGTTGATGTAGAAGCCCTCCGTAATCGATGCCCCCTCCGGCGGAGCTCCGGAACAGGCCCCAAGATGGGATCTCGTGGGTACAGAAGGTTGCGGCGGTGGAATTAGGTTTTTGGCTCCGTATCTAATTGTTTGGGGGTACGTAGGTATATATAGGAGGAAGGAGTACGTCGGTGGAGCAACAGGGGGCCCACGAGGGTGGAGGGCGCGCCTGGGGGGGGGGGGGTAGGCGCGCCCCCTACCTCGTGGCTTCCCTGTTGGTTGCTTGACGTAGGGTCCAAGTCTCCTGGATTATGTTCGTTCCTAAAATCACGTTCCCGAAGGTTTCATTCCGTTTGGACTCCGTTTGATATTCTTTTTCTGCGAAACTCTGAAATAGGCAAAAAAACAGCAATTCTGGGCTGGGCCTCCGGTTAATAGGTTAGTCCCAAAAATAATATAAAAGTGAATAATAAAGCCCAATAATGTCTAAAACTGAAGATAATATAGCATGGAGCAATCAAAAATTATAGATACGTTGGAGACGTATCAAGTTACTTTTCCGTTGCCACTATTATGATTGCTACAAAAACTGCTACTGTTACTTTTGCCACCGTTACCGCTACTTCCATACTACTTTGCAACTAAATACTTTGCTGCAGATATTAAGTCTTTCAGGTGTGGTTGAATTGACAACTCAACTGCTAATACTTGAGAATATTCTTTGGCTCCCCTTGTGTCGAATCAATAAATTTGGTTTGAATAATCTACCCTCGAAAACTGTTGCGATCCCCTATACTTGTGGGTTATCAAGACTATTTTCTGGCACCGTTGCCGGGGAGCATAGCTTTATTCTTTGAGTCACTTGGGATTTATATCTGTTGATCACTATGAGGAACTTGAAAGATGAAAGAACCAAGATTTTTCCCTCAACTACGAGGGGAGGTAAGGAACTGCCATCTAGCTCTGCACTTGATTTACCTTCTGTTATGAGTAAATTTGTGACACCTACACCTGTTATTGATTATGATATGTCGCATGTTATTGATGATGCCACTTCTGCTATGCATGATGCTTATGATGAAACTACTTCTATGCTTGATAATACTGTGCCATTAGGTGAATTTCTTGATGAACAACTTGCTAGGGTTAGAGAGAATGAAATTATTGAAATAGATAACATTGATGAAAGTGATGATGAAGATTCTCCCCCTAGATATGAATTGCCTGATGTGCCTGAGGGTTATGTTATGGATGAAGAAACTGCTAGAGACCTTTTTGCTTGCAAAGATACATATGATCTTAAGAAACTGTTAGCTAAGCTGAAAGAAAAGTCTCTGAATGCTAGAATGAAATATGACCCTCCTTTTGCTACTTCACCTATCTGTATTTCTGATAAGGATTATGATTTCTCTGTCGATCCTAAGTTAGTTACTTTGGTTGAATCTGATCTTTTTTATGGCTATGAATCTGATACTGTTGTAGCACATCTTACTAAATTGAATGATATAGCCACCCTATTCACTCATGAGGAAAAAAATCATTACTACTATATCCTCAAGTTATTTCTGTTCTCATTAAAGGGTGATGCTAAAACATGGTTTAATTCTCTTGCTCCTGGTTGTGTGCGTAGTCCCCAGGATATGATTTATTACTTCTCTGCTAAATATTTCCCCGCTCATAAGAAACAAGCTGCCTTAAGGGAAATATATAATTTTGTGCAAATTTAAGAAGAGAGTCTCCCACAAGCTTGGGGGAGGCTACTCCGATTACTTAATGCTTTGCCCGATCATCCTCTCAAGAAAAATGAAATACTTGATATATTTTATAATGGACTAACCGATGCTTCCAGAGACCACATGGATAGTTGTGCTGGTTGTGTTCTCAAGGAAAGAACTGTTGAGCAAGCTGAATTACTATTGGATAATATATTTAGTAATGATAATGATTGGACACTTCCTGAACCAACTCCTAAGACAACTCCGAAGAAAAGGGGTATTCTATTTCTCAGTCCAGAAGATATGCAAGAAGCAAAGAAATCTATGAAAGAAAAGGGTATTAAAGCTGAAGCTGTTAAGAATTTACCACCTATTGAAGAAATACATGGTATTAATAAACCGACACCGGTAGTAAAGGTAAATCCTTTCTATAGATTTGATGAAGGTGATATTCCTCGTAATAAGTCTGCTAGCCAATGCTTGGATGAGTTTGATAATTTTATTGTTAAACAAGAAAACTTCAATGCTTATGTTGGTAGACAATTGAAACGTAATACTTATATGGTTGAACACTTGAGTGATTATATGTCTAGAGTTAAAGGTGACCTTAAACTTATTAGTAAACATGCTTCTATGGTTACCACTCAGGTAGAACAAGTGCTTAAAGCACAAGATGATTTGCTCAATGAATTAAAGAATAAGAAAAATGATAATGATGTTAGAGTTATGACTAGAGGGGGTAAAACGACTCAAGAACCTTTGTATCCCAAGGGCCACCCTAAGAGAGTTGAGCAAGATTCTCAGATAACTAATGTTGATGCACCTAGTCCTTCTAAGAAGAAGAAAAAGAAAAATGATAGGACTTTGCATGCTTCTAGTGAACCTGTTGTTGACACACCTGAGAATCCCAATGATATTTCTATTTCTGATGCTGAAACACAATCTGGTAATGAACATGAACCTATTAATGATGATGTTCATGTTGATGCTCAGCCTAGCAATAACAATGATGTAGAGATTGAACCTGCTGTTGATCTTGATAACCCACAATCAAAGAATCAACGTTATGATAAGAGAGACTTCGTTGCTAGGAAGCACGGTAAAGAAAGAGAACCATGGGTTCAGAAACCCATTCCTTTTCCTCCTAAACCATCCCAGAAAAAGGATGATGAGGATTTTTGAGCGCTTTGTTGAAATGATTAGACCTATCTTTTTGCGTATGCGTTTGACTGATATGCTTAAAATGAATCCTTATGCTAAGTACATGAAAGATATTGTTACAAATAACCATGCTTGCCAATTATACTTTTAAAGGTGGAATACCAAAGAAACTAGGAGATCCAGGAGTACCAACTATACATGCTCCATTAAAAGAAACGATGTTAAAAGTGCTTTATGTGATCTTGGAGCTAGTGTTAGTGTTATGCCTCTCTCTTTATATCGTAGACTTGATTTGAATAAGTTGACACCTACTGAAATACCTTTGCAATTGGCCGATAAATCAACTGCTATACCTGTCGGCTTTTGTGAGGATGTGCCTGTTGTGGTTGCAAACGTTACCATTTAAACAGAATTTGTTATTCTTGATATTCCCGAGGATGATAGTATGTAGATTATCCTTGGTAGACCCTTTTTGAATACTGCAGGGGCTGTTATTGACTGCAACAAAGGCAATGTCACTTTTCATGTTAATGGTAATGAGCATACGGTACACTTTCCGAGGAAACAACCTCTAGTCCCAGTATCAATTCTATTGGAAAAAATTCAACGATTACTATTGGAGGTTTTGAATTCCCTCTTCCTACTGTCAAGAAGAAATATGATATTCTTATCGTTGGGGACATGCATATCCCTGTTGAGGTAACCTAGTGTTATTCGAAAATTCTCCTGTTTCGTGTTATTCGGGAAGAGTTTGTTAACAAGACTTGATCAACCTTGTTAGTGGATTCCTTTTGATAAGCACGAGATGGATGAAGTTCGAAATCACAAATCTCTGTACCCTCCTTTTACTTTCTGTTATTTAGATTAAATAAAGCAAAAATAGTATTTTCTGTCTGTTTTCTGAATTATCCTTGCAATAAAAATACCCTGAAAATAAAAGTTCTCCAATCTTCCTGAAAAATGAAATATGATTTTTTGTAGAATATTTAAGAATGTCTGGCACTGAGAACACACCAGGGGGCCCACCATTTGGCCACGAGGGCACAGGGCGCGCCCCTTGCCTCGTGGGCCCCACGTGGACCCCCTCCACTTATTCCAGCACCCACTCACCTCGTCTTCCTCCAGAAAAAATCCTCCCATAGCTCAAACTCGTGTTCTAGCTCATATTGCTGCCATTTTCGATCTCTTTGCTCAAAGCTCCATTCACGAAACTGTTTTGGGGGATTGTTCTTCGGTATGTGACTCCTCCAATGGTCCAATTAGTTTTTGTTCTAGTGCTTTATTTATTGCAAATTTTTGCTGCTAAGGTGACCCTGTTCTTGAGCTTGCATGTCAAATTTATATGGTCCAAAGTAGTTCTAATGCATGATATAGCCTCTAGGCACTTGTGGGAGTAGTTGCTATCAATCTTGTTGAGTTTGGTTCACTTTTATTTTGAGTCACTAAAATTTTCAGAGAACAAAAATGATGAAGAGATTGTTGAGGGGCTCTTTGAGCCGAAGCTCGAAGGATAAGCAGAATGAGGAGAATAAAAAGCCCAAATACAATATTCCTCGCACTGCGGAGGTTCGGCCATGCGAATGGCCTTGTGATGCGTTCTTGAGAGCCGCCGGAATTTACGATGACTTCTATCACTTCGCTAAGAATGCAGGCCTCACCGACTTCCTCCACGACCAGCGCGAACAACACGTACCTCATCTTGCCCGAGGCCATTTATGCATACTGGAGGCTGACACAAGTCCCAGAGCCTGAGCCTGAGCCACCACTTGACCCTTATCGACAGTCTGTTTATCAGTGGGATCCGGAGGAGATCGCCAACCAGTGGCACCCTGAGGACGCTCCTCAGTACATCGGAGAGAGTAGCTTCAATCCGTGGGCATAGACCAACTTAGGCCAAAAGCCTAAGCTTGGGGGAGTAAGTATTTCTCACCGACATTACATTCATGTTCACACACTCATTCTAGTTGTCGGTGCACATACTTTTTCATTGTACTATTCATGCTAGTTTATTTTCTTTTCTAAGACTTTTTCTTGTGTGTTTGAAAAACCTTAAGAAAAACTTAAAAAAATAGTTGTAGCTTTTAGCTAGTTTACCTTCCATGCCTGTAGTAGTAGTAATTAAAAGAAAACCCAAAATGATTTCTCGTTCTTCTTTTGCTTGTTGGGAGCTTTCCCGTGTAAATAGTTTTATTTCTTTTCTTTTCTTTGGGGGTCGAGAGGAGAAGACCATGATGAAAATGTTGAGTGGCTCTCATATGCACTATTGTTGATTTAACCAAGAGCCCATATTACCTTATCTTCTCCCTTGTATTCAATGCTTGCAGATTCCAGCTTAGTCCAATGCACGTGCACTATTATTATTATCACGCCGTTTGGTCGTGCGAGTGAAAGGCAATAATGACAATATATGATGGACTGATTGAGATGAGAGAAGCTGCTATGAACTCGACCTATCTTGTTTTTGTAAATATGATTAGTTCATCGTTCCTGATTCAGCCTATTATGAATGAAACATGTTTGCAATGACAATTATAGATTATAGTTGCTCATGCCATGCTTAATTAGCTAGGAGTTTATAATGGTTTACCTTGCGTGCCAACATGCTATTAAAATGGTTGTGATGTGGTATGATAGGGTGGCATCCTCCTTTGAACAATTCGAGTGGCTTGACTTGGCACATGTTCACGCATGTAGTTGAAACAAAATCAACGTAGCCTCCACGATATTTATGTTCATGGTGATTTATATCCTACTCATGCTTGCACTCATTGTTGATTAATCTTAATGCATGTTCATGACTATTGTCGCTCTCTAGTTGGTCGCTTCTGAGTCTCTTTCTTGCCTTGTACTAAGCGGGAATACTGCTTGTGCATCCATTTCCATAAACCCCAAAGTTATTCCATATGAGTCCACCATACCTTCCTTTATGCGGTATTTACCTGGCGTTCCAAGTAAATTTGTATGTGCCAAACTCTAAACCTTCTAATGAAATTCTGTTTTGTATGCTCGAATAGCTCATGTATCAACTAGGGCTGTCTATATCTTCCATGCTAGGTGGGTTATTCTCACGATGAGTGGACTCCGCTCATCATTCACGAGAAAATGGCCGGTAACCGGGATGCCCAGTCCCATGCTCAAATCAAATCAAAATAATTGCAAACAAAACACCCCAAGGATTGTTGTTAGTTGGACGGTACCCGTTGTTTCGGACAAGCCATGGATTGATGTTTGTTGGTGGCGGGGGAGTATAAACTTTACCATTATGTTTGGGAGCCGCCTATAATGTGTGTAGCATGGAAGATATCGAGATCTCTTGGTTGTTATGTTGACAATGAAACTATGCCACTCAAAATATTATTTATCTCTGTTTCAAAACTCGAGCTCTGGCACCTCTGCAAATCCCTGCTTCCCTCTGCGAAGGGCCTATCTATTTACTTTTATGTTGAGTCATCATCCTCTTATTAAAAAGCACCAGTTGGAAAGCACCGCTGTCATTCGCATGCATTGCTATTAATTAATACTGAGTATGACTGGATCTCTTTTACCATGAATTACAATGTCTAGCCAGTCCTTGATCTTCAGGGGTGCTCTGCATTAATGTTTTGCGGTCTCAGAAAGGGCTAGCGAGATACCATCTTGTTATATCATGTTATGATTGTTTTGAGAAAGTGTTGTCATCCGAGATTTATTATTATTGCCCGCTAGTTGATTATGCCATTGATATGAGTAAACATGAGACCTAAATGTTATTGTGAATATGGTTAGTTCATAATCTTTGCTGAAAACTTGAATGTTGGCTTTACATATTTGCAACAACAAGATCAAACGGAGTTTGTAGAAGTTTTTCTTTATCACTTTTAGTTTGTCAATTGAATTGCTTGAGGACAAGCAAAGGTTTAAGCTTGGGGGAGTTGATACGTCTCCAATGTATCTACTTTTCCAAACACTTTTGCCCTTGTTTTGGACTCTAACTTGCATGATTTGAATGGAACTAACCCAGACTGACGTTGTTTTCAGCAGAACTGTCATGGTGTTATTTTTGTGCAGAAATAAAAGTTCTCAGAATGACCTGAAAATCCACAGAGACACGTTTTGGAATTAATGAAAAATATTGGCGAAAGAATCAGCATCAGGGGGCCCACACCCTGTCCACGAGGGTGCAGGGCGCGCCCCCTGCCTCGTGGCCCCCCTGGGACTCCACCGACCTCAAGCCCAACTCCGTATATTCACTTTTGGGGTGGAAAAAATAAGAGAGAAGGATTCATCGCGTTTTACAATACGGAGCCGCCGCCAAGCCCTAATCTTCCTCGGGAGGGCTGATATGGAGTCCGTTCGGGGCTCCGAAGAGGGGAATCCGTCGCCATCGTCATCATCAACCATCCTCCATCACCAATTTCATGATGCTCACTGCTACCTCTTGAGCATGCGTTGGTTTTCCCCTGAAGAGGAAAGGGTGATGCAGCAAAGTAGCGTAAGTATTTCCCTCAATTTTTGAGAACAAAGGTATCAATCCAGTAGGAGGCCACACGCAAGTCCCTCATACCCACACAAACAAATAAGAACCTTGCAACCAACGTGATAAAGGGGTTGTCAATCCCTTCGCGGCCACTTGCAAAAGTGAGATCTGATAGAGATGGTAAGATAATATTTTTGGTATTTTTATGATAAAGAGTGAAAGTAAATAACGCAAAGTAAAATAAACGACGCCAGAAATAGCTAGTTGACGGGAGATTAATATGATGGAAAATAGACCCGGGGGCCATAGGTTTCACTAGTGGCTTCTCTCAAGATAGCATAAGTATTACGGTGGGTGAACAAATTACTGTCGAGCAATTGATAGAATTGAGCATAGTTATGAGAATATCTAGGCATGATCATGTATATAGGCATCACGTCCGCAACAAGTAGACCGACTCCTGCCTGCATCTACTACTATTACTCCACACATCGACCGCTATCCAGCATGCATCTAGAGTATTAAGCTCATAAGAACAGAGTAACACATTAAGCAAGATGACATGATGTAGAGGGATAAACTCAAGCAATATGATATAAACCCAATCTTTTTATCCTCGATGGCAACAATACAATACGTGTCATTTCCCCTACTGTCACTGGGATCGAGCAACGCAAGATTGAACCCAAAGCTAAGCATTTCTCCCATTGCAAGATAGATCAATCTAGTAGGCCAAACCAAACTGATAATTCGAAGAGACTTGCAAAGATAACCAATCATACATAATAGAATTAAGAGAAGATTCAAATATTGTTCATAGATAATCTTGATCATAAACCCACAATTCATCGGATCTCGACAAACACACCACAAAAAAGAGTTACATCGAATAGATCTCCAAGAAGATCGAGGAGAACTTTGTATTGAGATCCAAAGAGAGAGAGGAAGCCATCTAGCTAATAACTATGGACCCAAAGGTCTGTGGTAAACTACTCACACATCATCGGAGAGGCTATGGTGTTGATGTAGAAGCCCTCCGTGATCGATGCCCCCTCCGGCGGAGCGCCGGAAAAGGCCCCAAGATGGGATCTCACGGGTACAGAAGGTTGCGGCGGTGGAAATAGGGTTTCGTGGTGCTCCTCGATGGTTTCGGGGTACGTAGGTATATATAGGAGGAAGAAGTAGGTCGGTGGAGCCACAAGGGGCCCACGAGGGTGGGGGCGCGCCCAGGGGGCAGGCGCGCCTCCCTGCCTCGTGGCCTCCTCGTTGATTTCTGGACGTCCACTCCAAGTCCTCTGGATCAGGTTTGTTCCAAAAATCACGCTCCTGAAGGTTTCATTCCGTTTGGACTCCGTTTGATATTCGTTTTCTGTGAAACACTGAAATAGGCAAAAAACAGCAATTTGCACTGGGCCTTGGGTTAATAGGTTAGTCCCAAAAAAATATTAAAGTGTATAATAAAGCCCATTAAACATCCAAAACAGAATATATAATAGCATGGAGCAATAAAAAATTATAGATACATTGGAGACGTATCAAGCATCCCCAAGCTTAATTCCTACTCGTCCTCGAGTAGGTAAATGATAAAAAACAGAATTTTTGATGTGGAATGCTACCTAGCATATTCTTCAATGTAATTTTCTTTATTGTGGCATGAATGCAGATCCGAAAGATTCAAGATAAAAGTCTAGTATTGACATGAAAATAATAATACTTCAAGCATACTAACCAAGCAATTATGTCTTCGCAAAGTGACATAGCCAAAGAAAGCTCATCCCTACAAAATCATATAGTTTGGCCATGCTTCATTTTCTTCACACAAGAATGCTCTCATCTTGCACAACCCCGATGACAAGCCAAGCAATTGTTTCATACTTTAGTAATCTCAAACTTTTTTCAACTTTCACGCAATACATGAGCGTGAGCCATGGATATAGCACTATGGGTGGAATAGAATATGATGATGGGGGTTGTGTGGAGAAGACAAAAAAGGAGAAAGTCTCACATTGACGCGACTAATCAATGGGCTAGGGAGATGCCCATCAATTGATGTCAATGCAAGGAGCAGGGATTGCCATGCAACGGATGCACTAGAGCTATAAATGTATGAAAGCTCAACAAAAGAAACTAAGTGGGTGTGCATCCAACTTGCTTGCTCACGAAGACCTAGGGCATTTGAGGAAGCCCATTGTTGGAATATACAAGCCAAGGTCTATAATGAAGAAATTCCCACTAGTATATGAAAGTGACAAAACAAGAGACTCTCTATCATAAAGATCATGGTGCTACTTTGAAGCACAAGTGTGGAAAAAGGATAGTAGCATTGTCCCTTTTTATTTCTCCTTTTTTTGGGACTTCTCTTTTTTTTGGCCTTTCTCTTTTTTTGGCACAATGCTCTATTAATAATGATCATCACACTTCTATTTATTTACAACTCAATGATTACAACTCGATACTAGAACAAAATATGACTCTATATGAATGCCTCCGGCGGTGTACCGGGATGGGCAATGAATCAAGAGTGACATGTATGAAATAATATGCATGGTGGCTTTGCACAAATATGATGTCAACTACATGATCATGCAAGGCAATATGACAATGATGAAGCATGTCATAATAAACAGAACGGTGGAAAGTTGCATGGCAATATATCTTGGAATGGCTATGGAAATGCCATAATAGGTAGGTATGGTGGCTGTTTTGAGGAAGATATAAGGAGGTTTATGTGTGATAGAGCGTATCGTATCACGGGGTTTGGATGCACCGGCGAAGTTTGCACCAACTCTCATGATGAGAAAGGGCAATGCACGGTACCAAAGAGGCTAGCAATGATGGAAGGTTGAGAGTACATATAATCCATGGACTCAACATTAGTCATAAAGAACTCACATACTTATTGCAAAAATCTACAAGTCATCGAAAACCAAGAACTATGCGCATGCTCCTAGGGGGGTAGATTGGTAGGAAAAGACCATCGCTCGTCCCCGACCGCCACTCATAAGGATGACAATCAAAGAACACCTCATGTTTCAAATTTGTTACACAACGTTTACCATACGTGCATGCTACAGGACTTGCAAACTTCAACACAAGTATTTCTCAAATTCACAACTACTAAATTAGCACAACTTTAATATCACTATCTCCATATCTCAAAACAATCATCAAGTATCAAACTTCTCTTAGTATTCAATGCACTTATATGAAAGTTTTTATTATATCCAACTTGGATGCTTATCATATTAGGACTAATTTTATAGCCAAAGCAAATTACCATGCTGTTCTAAAGGACTCTCAAAACGATATAAGTGAAGCATGAGAGATCAAATATTTCTATGAAATAGAACCACCATCGTGCTCTAAAAGATATAAGTGAAGCACTAGAGCAAAACTATATAGCTCAAAAGATATAAGAGAAGCACAAAGAGTATTCTAATAAATTCCGATTAATGTTTGTCTCTCCCAAAAGGTGTGTATAGAAAGGATGATTGTGGTAAACTAAAAAGCAAAGACTCAAATCATACAAGACCCTCCAAGCAAAACACATATCATGTGGTGAATAAAAATATAGCTCCAAGTAAAGTTACCGATGGATGAAGACAAAAGAGGGGATGCCTTCCGGGGCATCCCCAAGCTTAGGCTTTTTGGCTGTCCTTGGATTTTACCTTGGGGTGCCTTGGGCATCCCCAAGCTTAGGCTCTTGCCACTCCTTGTTCCATAATCCATCAAATCTTTTACCCAAAACTTGAAAACTTCACAACACAAAACTCAACGGAAAATCTCATGAGCTCCGTTAGCGAAAGAAAACAAAACACCACTTCAAGGTACTATAATGAAATCATTCTTTATTTGTATTGGTGTTAAAACTACTGTATTCCAACTTCTCTATGGTTCATAAACTCCATTACTAGCCACAGATTCATCAAAATAAGCAAACAACACACGAAAAACAAAATGTGTCAAAAACAGAACAGTCTGTAGTAATCTGTATCTAACGCAAACTTCTGTAATTCAGAAAAATCTACTAAAATAGGACGACCTAGATAATTTGTTTATTGATCTACTGCAATTGGAATCAGTATTTTATCACGTTCTGGTGATTTTTAACAATTGTTTTCGTGAGCAGAAAGTTTCTGACTTTTTCAGCAAAATGAAATAACTATCATCCAAGAAGATCCTATAGGTTTTACTTGGCACAAACACTAACTAAAACACAAAAACAAATCTAACCAGAGGCTAGGTCAAGTATTTATTGCTAAACAGAACCAAAAAGCAAGAAACAAAAATAAAATTGGGTTGCCTCCCAACAAGCGCTATCGTTTTACGCCCCTAGCTAGGCATAATTTTTATTGATGCTCACAAGGATGATAATAACTGAAACACAAAGAGAGCATCATGAAACATGTGACAAACACATCTAAGTCTAACATACTTCCTATGCATAGGCATCTTATAGGCAAACAAATTATCAAGGCAAGCAAAAACTAGCATATGCAAGGAAGCGGGAAGAAACAATAGCAATCTCAACATAACGAGAGGTAATTTAGTAACATGAAAATTTCTACAACCATATTTTCCTCTCTCATAATAATTACACGTGGGATCATATTTAAATTCAACAATATATCTATCACATAAAATTTTCTCTACATGATCCACATGCATGCAAAGTTGACACTCTTCCAAAATAGTGGGAATATCATTAACTAAAGTCATGACCTCTCCAAACCCACTTTTATGAAAAACTTCATAAGATTGAGCATTCTCCAAATATGTGGGATCTAAAGTTGACACTCTTCCAAACCCACTTTCTATATTATTGCAAACATTATTATCAATCTCATATTCATCATGGGGCTTAACTAAATTTTCAAGATCATAAGAAGAATCACCCCAATCATGATCATTGCAACAAGTAGTGGACATAGCAAAACTAGCATCCCCGAGCTTAGGGTTTTGAATATTATTAGCACAATTGACATCAAGAGAATTTATAGTAACATCATTGCAATCATGCTTTTCATCGAAGGAACTTCCAAGTATGGGTGCAATAGCAACGATCTCATGTTTAACATAAGGAACTATAGCAAATTCATCTTCATAAATATTGGCATCATGGCTACAAGAATAGCAAGCATCATGTTCATCAAGGGATATTTCAATCAAATCATCGGAATCATCATTATCTATAGATTCATGCATATCATTATTTTCTTCAGAAACAACGGTCATTCTTTCAATAAATTCTTTGACATAGACATTATGATCATAGTTTTCATAGCAATTTGTTCAATATCGCAGTAACTATAAACACCCTTTGCATAAGAAGATGAGATTTCATTATCATTAAACTCAAATAGGTAGGGAAGGTGTTTTTTAGGGTTCTTAGAGAAACAAGTAAAATCACAAATTTCACAAAGATTCCAAGCATAACACAACAATATGTTTATTTGATCCCATAAGAGTCTCCCTTTTTCTGACAAACGGTGACGCACAAAATGAGCATGCTCATCTAAAGATTTCCCATCAACTAGGCTAGTTGGGGTTTCAGCACGAGTGCATAAGGATCGAAGATGATCCAAGTAGAACACTTTAAGTGGATCCATATCAATAGATTTTTAGCAAGCAAAGATGCAAGCAAATAGAAGGCACATGGAAACACAAACAAAGATACATATGGGAGGAAGGCGAACGAAAAAGGGCGAATAAAACGGAAAATGTGAAGTGGGGGAGAGGAAAATGAGAAGCAAATGGCAAATAATGTAATGCGAGGGATAAGAGTTTGTGATGGGTACTTGGTATGTCTTGACTTGTGCGTAGACTCCCCGGCAACGGCGCCAGAAATCCTTCTTGCTACCTCTTGAGCATGTGTTGGTTTTCCCTTGAAGAGGAAAGGGTGATGCAGCAAAGTAGTGTAAGTATTTCCCTCAGTTTTTGAGAACCAAGGTATCAATCTAGTAGGAGGCCACATGCAAGTCCCTCGTACCTACACAAACAAATAAGAACCTTGCAACCAATGCGATAAAGGGGTTGTCAATCCCTTCACGGACATTTGCAAAAGTGAGATCTGATAGAGATGATAAGATAATATTTTTGGTATTTTTATGATAAAGAGTGAAAGTAAAGAACGCAAAGTAAAATACACGGCGCCAGAAATAGCTAGTTGACGGGAGATTAATATGATGGAAAATAGACCCGGGGGCCATAGGTTTCTCTAGTGGCTTCTCTCAAGATAGCATAAGTATTACGGTGGGTGAACAAATTACTGTCGAGCAATTGATAGAATTGAGCATAGTTATGAGAATATCTAGGCATGATCATGTATATAGCATCACGTCCGCAACAAGTAGACCGACTCCTGCCTGCATCTACTACTATTACTCCAGACATCGACCGCTATCCAGCATGCATCTAGAGTATTAAGTTCATAAGAACAGAGTAACGCATTAAGCAAGATGACATGATGTAGAGGGATAAACTCAAGCAATATGATATAAACCCCATCTTTTTATCCTCGATGGCAACAATACAATACGTGTCGTTTCCTCTACTATCACTGGGATCGAGCAACGCAAGATTGAACCCAAAGCTAAGCATTTCTCCCATTGCAAGAAAGATCAATCTAGTAGGCCAAACCAAAATGATAATTCGAAGAGATTTGCAAAGATAACCAATCATACATAAAAGAATTTAGAGAAGATTCAAATATTATTCATAGATAATCTTGATCATAAACCCACAATTCATCGAATCTCGAGAAACACACCGCAAAAAAGAGTTACATCGAATAGATCTCCAAGAAGATCGAGGAGAACTTTGTATTGATATCTAAAGAGAGAAGAAGAAGCCATCTAGCTAATAACTATGGACCCGAAGGTCTGTGGTAAACTACTCACAAATCATCGGAGAGGCTATGGTGTTGATGTAGAAGCCCTCCATGATCGATGCCCCCTCCGACGGAGCGCCAGAAAAGGCCCCAAGATGGGATCTCACAGGTACAGAAGGTTGCGGCGGTGGAAATAGGGTTTCGTGGTGCTCCTCGATGGTTTCGGGGTACGTAGGTATATATAGGAGGAAGAAGTAGGTCGGTGGAGCCATGAGGGGCCCACGAGGGTAGGGGCGCGCCTAGTGGGGCAGGCGCGCCTCCCTGCCTCGTGGCCTCCTCGTTGATTTCTTGACGTCCACTCCAAGTCCTCTGGATCACGTTTGTTCCAAAAATCACGCTACCGAAGGTTTCATTCCGTTTGGACTCCGTTTGATATTCCTTTTCTGCGAAACACTAAAATATGCAAAAAAACAACAATTCGCACTGGGCCTTGGGTTAATAGGTTAGTCCCAAAAATAATATAAAAGTGTATAATAAAGCCCATTAAACATCCAAAACAGAATATATAATAGCATGGAGCAATCAAAAATTAAAGATACGTTGGAGACATATCACTCACCGCCGTGCGTGAGTAATCCCATCGTAGGCTTGCTAGACTGTGATGGGTTGGATGAGATTTGCCATGTAATCGAGTTTGTTTTGTTAGGGTTTGATCCCTAGTATCCATTATGTTCTAGATGTTGCTATGACTTTGCTATGCTCAATGCTTGTCACTAGGGCCCGAGTGCCATGATTTCAGATCTGAACCTATTATCTTTTCATGAATATATGTGAGTTCTTGATCCTATCTTGCAAGTCAATAGTCACCTACTATGTGTTATGATCCGACAACCCCGAAGTGACAATAATCGGGACCTCCCGGTGATGACCGTAGTTTGAGGAGTTCATGTATTCACTAAGTGTTAATGCTTTGGTCCGATACTCTATTAAAAGGAGGCCTTAATATCCCTTAGTTTCCAATAGGACCCCGCTGCCACGGGAGGGTAGGACAAAAGATGTCATGCAAGTTCTTTTCCATAAGCATGTATGACTATATTCGGAATACATGCCTACATTACATTGATGAACTGGAGCTAGTTCTGTGTCACCCTATGTTATAACTGTTGCATGAGGAATTGCATCCAACATAATTATCCATTATTGATCCATTGCCTACAAGATTTTCACATATTGATCTTTGCTTAGTTACTTTTCCGTTGCCACTGTTACGATTGCTGCAAAAACTGCTACTGTTACTTTTGCCACCGTTACCGCTACTTCCATACTACTTTGCTACTAAATACTTTGTTGCAGATATTAAGTCTTTCAGGTGTGGTTGAATTGACAACTCAACTGCTAGTACTTGAGAATATTCTTTGGCTCCCCTTGTGTCGAATCAATAAATTTGGGTTGAATACTCTACCCTCGAAAACTGTTGCGATCCCCTATACTGGTGGGTTATTAGTAGGCTAGCTACGGTGCGAGCTATAGTACTTGCAAAACACTCACCGAAGAGAAACGTTGGGGCTGATGAGCTCGTGGTACGCTTATAGGTCTGATCCGTCATCGATCGGCCAATAGCCCAAGCTCCTAAAACTGTAGGCTTAGCGATCGATCAGACAATAGTCGACACGGATACATTCAGGCCTCATTTGGTTCATAGGGTAGCAATAGGAAAGTCATAGGAAGTGAGATGACATGTATCGTAAATCCTATGAGTAAGAATAGGAAAGGAGATGCCCTTTGATTCACATCATATGATTTTTGTTCATTGAGTCTAGGCTAATGTTTATTTTCCTATGAAATGTGGAGGATAGGAAGAATTCCTCCATAGGAATATAATTCCATTCCTATAAACCAAAGGGCTCTACAGAAATTTTTCCTGTAGAAATCCTATCCTATGAAATTCCTACAAGATTCCTCTAAACCAATGGAGGCCTCACATTAATAGCGAGCAAAATTGGCATGTACTTGTAACATGCGTGAATGTGTAATTTTTTTGTTGGAAGCGTGAATGTGTAGTGACATCGTACTTTCGGAGTGGCTACAGAGAGTGTGTACGTGTGCTAGAGGGGTTGTGGGATGGAGAGAGATCTAGAGAGAGAAATACCCTCTTTCTACTCCTAATCGTTAGATTGACAGAGGATATTTTTTGAGAACACAAAATCATAGCAGTACAGAGATGTACTCCCTCCGTTCCAAAATAGATGACTCAACTTTGTACTACTAACTTTGAAACGGAGGGAGTAAAAATCCTAGGCGAGCTAGTTTATCCTAGTGGGTTTCAGTGATATGACGTGGTATATTTCCGTCCAGTCTTCGTGTGTGGCAACGGTATTGCGGGTACAGTAAGTTTTCTTGAAGAAGCAGAATTCAATGAAGTCATGATGGTTCCTTCGTCCGACCAACTTACAGTGGGAAAGGTTGGGCCTGCGCTACGACCGGGGTGGACCAGGATAATTTTGTGCATGGCAGGTGGACCAGGATGGTTGACGTCTCACATGTTGGCGAATGAAAGTATTCTTTCCGATATAGAGGACGAGCAACGATTATTCATTATTGTTTATTTTTGATGAAAGCTATTGTCTCCACTGTTACGACGGAGGAGTGTGAAACACGGCAGCCCAGTAAACTTGGCATGTGCACAACTCCCTCCTTCCTGATGTAATACTACCATAGTGTTGACTATAAGGTTGGCTATAAGTTTACAACTTTTCCTCACTTTCTCTCTATCTATTTCCTCTCAAATGTTTTTTACCTTTCTTTTTTTAGACACAATTGTTTTTTTATACCTCTTTTTTTAGAATTAGTTTTTTATACCTAGGAGCACGTGTAGAGATAGGCTCTTGCAGAGCCCACTCCTTGACTTTATGCCTCTCTCTCCTCCACATAAGCGGGCTTATAGCCCAGTATTTTACTAGTACTACTTGCTATGAATACGGGCAGCTGGCGTCTGAGGGGGGAGCGCGCGTAGGAGGGGGAGGGGTTTTCTGGTGGGCCAGGGTGGTCAGAAGCGGGCTTGGAAGTGGTCCGTGTCGGTGTCAAAACTGGCGGATCTTGAGTAAGGGGTCCCGAACTGTGCATCTAAGGTCGATAGTAACAGGAGATGGGGGACACGATGTTTACCCAGGTTCGGGCCCTCTTGATGGAGGTAATACCCTACTTCCTGCTTGATTGATCTTGACGAATATGAGGATTACAAGAGTTGATCTACCACGAAATCGTAATGGCTAAACCCTAGATGTCTAGCCTATATGATTATGTGTTTTTTCTCTCTACGGACTAAACCCTCCGGTTTATATAGACACCGGAGAGGCCTAGGGTTGTACAGAGTCGGTTTACAGAGGAAGGAATCTTCATATCCGAACGCCAAGCTTGCCTTCCACGCAAAGGAGAGTCCCATCCGGACACGGGAGGAAGTCTTCTGTCTTGTATCTTCATGGCCCATCAGTCCGGCCCACGTCATATAGCCCGGACGCCCGAGGACCCCTTAATCCAGGACTCCCTCAGTCCGGACTCCCGCATGGCCCATCTCCCATTATCACCATATATATTTTGGAGTCTGTGCGCGGTGGGCGGGCGATCTCTTCTCCCTCCCTCGTCTCTCTCTTCTCAGTCGACGCCCGCCGAGGGATTAGATTTTGGCTATCAACGCTTTATTCAATTGCAGTCCCACATGTTATTGAAAATGCAAGACAACGCGTGTCCCCTCTGGTGAGCGGCGTGCGAACCAGACTGTTGGGGGTGCAACGCAAACGTGATGCGTACGAGTCGCAAGTGTGCCGCCTTTTCCTTTTGAACTTGCAAAGCGTAACATTTTCGTGCAATCGATCGATAGAAATCCAGAACAAAATGACAAGGGCGGGGCTTTCCCACGCATTAGGCGGGCTAGTTTCAGTGATATGACATGCTACAGTGCCGTCCACTTGCTCCATTTTTATGTAAGCAACAGTCTACACTCTTACGTGGGAGGAGTGCGAAACACGACGGATCTGATTTTGATCGAGGGATAACTGTTCCCTGCGAAATAATGGAGCACTGTTAGCGATTATAGCATGATAGTTAGGGCATCTCCAGCGCTGGCCCACAAATTTACACCGGCATTTGTGCGAGGACACTGATGCTAGAGGATTCCATCCAATGCTACCCGCATACCTTTCGACAACTATATGAACTAACCGGACAAAATTCGTGCAAACAAAGCAAAATTCAAATTAATCGGATGAAATTCGTTACATTTCGAAAACTTTTCCTATAAACTGGACGAAATTCATTACATATTTCGCACAAACTGTACTAAAACCTACTATAAAACCTAATATAAACGATCGCCAGCGCCCGACCACCATGTCTGGCCATGAGCCCCGAGAACGCCGGCCATTGCCTTTGCCTCCTCCTCATCCGCCTCGGCTTTGTCCAGCTCCGCCTCGATAACCTCCTCCTCCGTAGCACAAGGTTCTGAAGATTTCCGCCTTCACGTCACCGTCAAGGGGCTAATCGGCCGCCAATGTTTACCCCACCAAGCTTGGCGTCGACTGAGTGGAGGAGCGGTGGCCTTCCTGGGACCAGAGCGGCGGTGACCTACCGTGTACTATTCTTCCTCGCTGCCGGTTGCGCCCGCGCATGCGCGCCGGCTTCGTGGTCGTGGCGGCGGAGGGCGGCCGGGGGGGAGCCGGCGATGTCCTTCATCTTCTCCTACCACAGTCGTCCAAGAGAGCTTTGGAGCGCACCTGGAGCGGAGCCGCCGACGTCCTTGGTCTGCTCCTGCAACAGTATGTCCAAGAGAGCTTTGGAGCACGAGGAGGCCATGGTTGGAGTGGTGCCGACAGAAGGAAGGGACCGAAGGAGAATGAGTGTGGGTCTTTAGCTATGGCTGGGAGCTGGGGCTCAAGTTAATATAGTGGGCGAATGGTAATGAGCCGCGGCAGACGGATGGATGGCTGGCGCCAGAGTAGGTTCGTCGGCAGCCATGTGTCATTGATGTGGGCGGCAGACGGAGGGATGGCCGTGGTGTCGTTAACGCAGAGCAGTCGCTTGCACCGGGATGCCGCGCGGGAGGCACTCTCTCTGCTGTCGCGCTGCTGCAATGCTGACGCTAGTGAGAGGTCGCGTCGGGCGTGAATGCGGACGCTGCTTCAGTGACTTAACTGCAGGTGCAGTTGGGTCACTGACATGTGGGCCCAATAGGCATCTGGCCTGCATGTTAGTGACACACCAACTGCACCTGTAGTTAAGTCCCGTGAATGCAGCATTTATGTTCTAGAGAGACGGTGACCGTTTCAGGAGGGAAGCGCGCGCTAGCGATGGAAGGGGTTTCGGTAGGCTAGGGCGGTCAGACGCTAGCGTGGTGGTAAAATGTGAACTCATGGATGACGAGCCTTTGAAGCGTATGCGGCACGTATTGACAACCAGGCATCCATGCAACCACTCTTGTCGCCAGCTAGCCTTTGACGACCACCATTAGACACCACACAACCATGCATAACTTACGAATAATGGACGAATCGGTCAAACACACACTCGTGTGCAGTGGCACTATGATCGGTCGCTCACGATACATATATAGGTACCATAGTACCCTCTCTAGCTAGGCTGTTTTATAGATTGTCGTTGTGATGGATGATATACATGAGCAAGGCACCGAGTCATGTCGTCGCGTCGTGTGCAGAGCCATGGCTAATGTCGAGCAGCTCGGCACCCAAGCACGAGTATGACCGTTGGTGTTGAGCCAGGTGAATACATGCTCGGTGTTCGCGGAGGCCACCAGCAAACATCTAAACAGTAATGTCAGGCGCCGCCGGGGCGCGCAGGTGACAGGCTTGCCGTTTGCGTTGCGCCATGAGCTGGACTTTGATTGAGAGGGCGACGTGCATGCATTAGGATGGTTTGACAGTGTGAGCGTGAGTGTCTGCATGCGTACATGTTACTTGCCTCTATGGACGGTGTGTGCTAATGTGTGCATCACGTATAATATAAAAAAGTCGATTTGTGCATTTAACACAAAGTATTTCATTTTCATTTGGATGACGAGTGTGCGTTGCAGCGACGAGTCCGTGGTTTGATTCCTCACATACACATAATTTTGGTTTATCTCTTTCTCCACTGACAGGTAGGCCCGCATAGATAGATAGATAGATAAAGAACACGAGCTGATGAGGCGCATGCGGACTGTTTGACTTGGTGTTGAGCCAGTGACTGTATAATCACCATATCTCGTATAAAATGATCAAAGTGAGCTATCAACACAAGTTCGATGACCGCCAATGCATTTTACTCGGTAATAAATGACTAGGATTGAAGGGGAATCCAAATTTCCTTCGTCTTCTGTCCTTGAGCTCTTGACAAACCAATGCACTATACAGTTGTCCGACCACTCCACCCCAGAGCTCTCACCAAGCGTCGTTCAGGCCACCACGTCGCACACTAACCAGTAAGGAAGCGATGGCATCCCGCCGCGCCGAGTTCCTCGCCGCCCACGACCGCACACAAAATGGTAGGGAAGCGATGGCATCCCGACATGCTGAGTTCATCACCACTCGCAACCTCACACCTACGTGGGCGGAATTTGAAGCTGCCAAGGCCGAATGGGCGGTAGAGCAAGAAGCGGACAAAGCCGCACAGAGGAGCGGAAAAGTCAGAAAGCACTCAAGAAAAGAGAGGTCCACCGCCGCAAGAAAGAAGAGGACGCACGCGCTGCTACGGAGAGGTCGGCGGAGATCCAAGCACGGTGGGGTGTCGCAGACAAAGCCGGGAAGGAGAACAACGACGTCTGGCCAGCATGTGAGAAGTAGTAGTACTAGTAGTTAGTGTGTGTGTCTGTGTTGCCCGTATGTTTGTTTAATTAATTACGAGCATGTACCAGTACTAGTTACTACTATTGTAGTTTTTAGAGCAAATTACCAGTACATTAGCCTAGACTCAATGGAAAAATTCCAATTCTATGCATCAAATGGCATCTCTTTCTCTATAGGAATTGAGATGCATGTCATCTCACTTCCTATGATTTTCATATTCCTATAAAATTCCTATCCTATGAACCAAAGGAGGCCTCTGTTGGAGTACAGTACTACTGTAGCTAGCAGTACTGCTGGTATAGTACCTTTCTTCAAGAAGCGGAATTCAACGAAGTCATGATGGTTCCTTCATCCAAGCAACTTCACAGTGGGAAAGGTTGGGCATGTGATTTGACGGCTCATTAGTCGTTATTACTATGGCCCGACGATCGGGGTGACTCTCCCTTGGAGTTCTGCGTGCATGGCAAGTGGACCAGGATGGTCGACGTCCAACATGTCGGCGAACGGAAGTATTCTTTCCGATATTGAGGAGCAAGGAAACCGCATGGTATAGTATCACTGCTGATTTATATTTATTTTTTATTTTTGATGAATGCTAGCGTTTCAACTCTTACGATGAAGGAGTGCCAAACACAGCACATGCTGGGTGTCCCACACGTCAGCGAAAGGAGTGGGACATGAACAGCGTGGTAGAGCGTCTCCACTTCTTCCACTTCTGGGTCGGAGACCACACATAGTAGTACTAGTGGTATGAACGATACAAAGTGCGACCCAGAGAGAAAGACACTTCTAGTTGGAAGGTCTCGGGGCATACACATAAACAAATATAAAACCTAATATGTGCCTCCAATTAATATAGTAGTAGAATACTTAGGCACGTACATCATAACATCACCGTGCATTGCACGTACAACATTTAGTGGTAGTAAGAGACAAATGCCTATATGCCACGCATGTTCATACTATTTCTGCCTTTCTACTTCACTTATTGCGCTACATTACTCAGGTTCGTACGTCCACTCCTGGGTACATGCCCATATCGTAGTTCCAGTCCCACGTGTTCTTGATAGATGGAAGGATCCATAACTATGGGCAATGGGAGTCCATATCATCGCAGCTAGTGTGGCTCCCCATGATGGAGACTCATCCAAACTATGGCCAGCCTCGACATGGAGGAGTCGCGTGCACCAGGTAGCAGCGCCCTCTCGGCTGTCGTGCTGCTTCAAAGCTGGCGCCAGTGAGAGGTCGCCTCCGCTCTAGCCGGGCATTAATGCGGCACTGAGGCTCCGGGGCGATGCTGACCGTTTCACGCGGGAAGCACCCGCCGGCATGGGAGGGGGGTTGGGTCGGCCAGGGCGGTGAGACGTGGGCGTGGTGGTGGTATTGGTTTTGAACCGTTTCTGGTGTAGTACTGGTAGTTTGCAAAACTACTCACTTATTGCACTCGGTTTCCTAAGAAATTGTGGTAAAAAACGTTACTCCACAACCCGCTTCCCTTCTCCTTCCTCTTCCACCGCCCGCGCATGTCCGCGGGAAGCGACCGGTCAACCCTTATATAGGAGTGCTAGCACAAAAAGATGCATGCATGACCACTAAAATTTCCTTTCTCTTATCTCTATGAAATAAATGTGGCGTGAAACTCAAAGCCCTTTAAGTTTGAGTATAATGGAAATCATCATCCTCCTCCGGCTCCGCTTCGCCCGCGTCGTTGTCCTCCTGTTCCGGCTCCGCGTTGTCATTCTCCTCCTCTGGCTCCGCGTGCTGCTCCCCCTCCAACGCCTCCTCATCCGGCTCCTGCTAGTCCGGACTCCGGAGGCAGGGCGGCTGTGATCCGGGCTTCGCACCGCCTCCAGATTAAAGCGCCGCTCCGATGGGAGCATGGCGCATGTCGTTACCTTTGGCCGGGTAATGGCTATAGGGCGACGGCGACCACAGAAGAGGCGGCGGGAGGGGAATGAATGCATGTAACATCCCAAATTTTCAATTTGGAATGTTTTACAATTATTAGTTAAGCATCTATGCATTTTGTTTGAATTGTGTGGCATTTGGAAATTTTCAGAGGCATTTGAGTTTTATTTGAATTTGAATTCAACTTGGCATTCGAAATTTGTTTCAAATATCCCTGACAAATACTTGTTTAAAAGTATGAGAGGAGCTAACATGACACTCCAAAAAAAAGTCAGAAGAAAATATTGCCAAAAGGTTGAATTCAAAATTTGAATTTTATTTGGAATTTGCAGAAAATGTTTTTATTTTTGTTTCTGTTTTGCCTCTGGAAAAATGTTCACGTTGTAGGATTTATTTTTTCTGATTTTATTGATATATATTTCCTATATAAACATATTATAGGTTTCTCTCTAATTTGTTTTCTCTCTTTGCCTTAATTCAAAAAAAGGAGAAAAGCCCCGAGCTGGCCAGGCCGACGGCCCAGCCAGCAAGGCCGCAGCCCAACCAGCGCCAAGGCCACCAGCCCAGCGCGGCACACGCCCGAGCCGCCTCCGCTTCGGTCGCCCGACCGAACCCTCCTCTCCCTCTCTCACCGACGCCCCGGCCCCACGCCTTCTCTTTCCTACTCGCGCACGCAATGCCGTCCGGAGTGCGTCCAGAGCGCGCCGCGGTTCCGATCCTCTCGGGATCGTGATCCCGAGTCGACCCCTCGCCCACGCTTATGCCCTATATAAACCCCTCGGCCTCCTCTCTCGATCCCCCTAAAACCCTAAGCTCAAATCCACCCGTAGCTCGCGCCCTCACCAAACGCATCTCACCGCCGCCTCGGTTCGCCGCCGCCGCCACCGGTGAGCATCCCCCTTGCTTCCGAGCTACACCACCCGAACCCCCTGTTCGTTCCTCATCTCTTTGACATCCTATCGTCGCCCAGGAACCGCCGAAGCCGTCACCCCGAGCTCGTCCGCCACCCGCCGGAGCTGCAGAGCACCGGGCTCTGTTTCGCCTCGCCCTCGACATCCGCGCCGTCCTCGAGCTCCAACAACTCCACCACCACCTCCGCCTCGCTCCGCCGCATCGCCCCGACGCCACCGCCTTCTTCCCCGACAACCCGAGCCGCTGCACCGCCATCGCCCGAGTCGCCGCCATCGTCTCCGTCCGTCGCCGCCGTCCGCTGTAAGCCCGAGCCCCCTCCATCGTTGGATCTCGCATGTACGGCTTAGATTAGATCCGCGAAGGGTTAGGTTATTTTCAATAAATCGGTTTAGTTTGCGGTTTATTTCCGGTTTAGTTCCTGGTTTAGTTAGACCGGCCCGATTGGTTTATTTCTGTTAGGCCGTGGACGCATTGGTTTATTAAATGCTTAGGCGCTGTTTAGTTATAGAATGCTCACTGTTTCGGCCCGTTAGCGCGTTAGTTTTTTTGTTTTATTTTTTTCGTTTCTGTTTTAAAACAGAATAGTTCCAATCTTGAAAAATCTATATCTTTTAGGTTATTTATTATTTTTGTTGATTCTTTTTTTGTTATTCTACAAATTTCCTATAGTTTCTGTAGAAAATAGATTCGGCCATGTTTTAGTTTTTAAAAATTGGTTTACATTAGTTTTAGTCAGATTAGTATTTCTGCTATAGATTGAGCTAGGATTATTCCTTTTTAGTGATTCTTTTTGTCACTGCTTTGTTTTGACCTTGCCTAGTAGTAGGAATTTATCTGGGTATTTTTCTGTCTTTATTAAAATTATTTTTAGTCGAAATCAAGCCTTTCTAGTTTTATTTAGCTTGCTGCTGTTTTCTGCTATTCTAGTTATTTTAAAATTTTATTTTACCTCTGTTATAATTTATTTTAGATTAGTTTCTGTAGTTACAGAGCGTGAACTTTTATTTACAGAAAAGAAAATGTTTATTTTATTTTCTTGCTAGTTGTTAGCTTGGAGTTCTTCGAGTTTTCTTTGGTTTTGGTTTGATTTTTTTGTGTGATTTATGTTAGCATGCTGTTATGTTAAGTGATTGTATGTTTGTATGCTTATATGATTATTGTTTGCTTCAAATAGAATTCCCGGAGTGCGAAGCCTGCTATTACGAGTCACTAGCTTTCGAAGACCGTCAGTCAGGCAAGTCATTTGATCATGTTTTACAATACCTATGATTTTGTTGCATTAGAATTATTCCTCCCCACCATGCATGTAGTAGGAGAATTTTAAGTTATGTTCTTGAGTAGTATCATGAGGTAGGATGAACCCAATTCCCCTTGTTACCATTGCCCGGTACGATGTAGTTCATTTTGCTATGCTCGTAGACGGGGTTGGTTGAGAGATTCATAAGGGAGATGTGAGAGTCAAGATGATGACAACCCCATGACTTCAAGCTCAAGATGGACTTCAAATTCACTGCTGGGTGGAGGACGGTTGACGGGCACCCTGGAGAAACCAGCGGATGGCTGGGATGCATGGAGAAGCGCCATGACATCTTGCGGAAAGCTTCACCCAGCCACGAAGAGACGGATGGATACACCTTGACCGGAAGCTTACCTGTGCAGCCGCAAGCCATTATGGGCTCTGGCTGGGTTGACCTTAGGCGTGACTCTGGACGGACGGTGCCAGCAGATGTAGAAGAACGGTAGGACATGGATGGGCACCGGCAGTGCCCAGAGAAACTCTATGGAAGACCCTGTTTCGTTCGTCCCGTCTTCAAACACCAGGCAGTGCAAGGACATAAAGGAGGGAACGAATCTTGCGGGTAAAGTGCACAAGACTCTGCAGAGTAAAAAAAACCTAATCGATTAGCCGTGTCCCCGGTTACGGACATTTGAGCCTCTGGAATTGGAGTATTTCGAAAATCTCAACACCGAACTTAATAAACTAATTGAGGGTTATTTAATAATTGGGAATGATACATTGGTTGGCGGAACCATCTCAATAACAACCAACATTTTGTAGTAATTGCAAGCAAGTCCTTTGTTGTAGGGAAAACTGGCTTTTTCGCAAAAACATAAAACTTAGAGCCCCACAACCAAATTGCATATAGTGTTAGCATTATTATTGTTGTTCTTTCTATGACTTGTCATCATATTCAAAATGCTGACCTACATGGCTGCAACGTCGGATGGACTCGCTACTCGTCTACGCTTCCGCAGCTTTATTTAGTTTATTTCTCATGAGTTGGCCTTCGGCCGAATTTATTATGATGTAATAAAGACTCGATATGAGAACTGTGTAATAAATTCAGGTGTGATTGAACTTTGAATCTTTTCATCAATGTACTGTGTGTGCCAGCATGATCTTGGGATGGTACAGCTACACAGAGACTTGACCGATTTCGGGTCGGGTCGCTACACTTTAGCTAGTGATTTACGTGGCCATGTTAACGTGGTTGTGTAAAAAAAGTCACTTCCTGCTCGTGATTTGCGTTATATAATTATGAGAAGTTTGCTAACTACTAAAGTAAAGTGGAATTTGTCCATGTTATACAAGTAAATTAAGGTGATTGTTTATCATACGGGTAAGGTTGGACGAAGGGTGGTAGGAACAAATGCTCCGCCTAGAGCATGTGTGTGTGAGATAGAGTCTTAGTGTGTGTGCGTGTGTGTGTGGGTGGGTGGGTGCGTGAGTGTGTATGTGTGTGTGTGACGCGGAGTCTTCGGTGGCGAAAGTAATTTAAGTGTGCGTGGCTTCATCGTAGAAAGGTGATGTGTGTGGCAGAGGCCACCAACGAGGGGGTGCGAGAGAGAAAACGCCCGTAGAGAGGGAAGAGAAGGCGTGTGTGCGTGAGAGGAGTCGACATCGAGAGAACGTTTTTGTTCGAGAGACACCGAGGAAGACTACTATATATTGATGGTGCATGTAGGCGGGAATTAAACGAAGATGGTCTTATTGGTTTCTGGGATATAGGGGAAGAGTGAGAGAGGGGGGTAGCTAGAAGGAGATTGTTAAGTGTGAGTGTGTGTTTTACCCATCCAGGCGGAAGTTATGTGCACACAAGAAGAGAACGGTTTGATGTGGGGTTAGGGCTGAGGGTAAATAACTACGTATGGAGATATAGGAGACCTTGAATGTGCATGTGAGATAGGTATACATGTATATGTGGGATGTGTGTGTGTGTGCGCGCGTGCATGATCGAGATAAAAGAAAGAAGACATAAGTCATAGATCAACGACATGGGAGAGACGGATCGGTATGACAATATGCATGCATGTGAGAGTGCAGGGAAGAAGGCCCGATAATTGAGCATGTGTTTTTGTCTTTAAGAGATAGTGACGTGGGCTGGAGCATGCATCTATGGCAAGTAGAGGGAGCGAGACACAACGATTGTGCAAAAGAGATTAACCTATAGATGCATGTATGGGGAGACAGATATAGTGTGCGTGATAGGAAGCAAGAGTGCGTGCGAGAAAGAAATGTTGACGGAGAAACTACAAATACATAGAGAGATAGAGATGCTAGCTAGAGGGACATCGGCTAGTTTGAGTGTTGGAGATGACCGCCGAGTGGTTCAGAGGGTGAAGTTATGTGCGTGTGAGAGAAAGATAAAAAGAGGGCACATGACTGCATGTAGAGAGAAACATATATAGTGTGCGTGATAGGAAGCAATAGTGAGGGCGAGAAAGAAGGTTGATGGATAAACAGATAAATAGAAAGATAAAGATGCTAGCCAGTGTGTGTGTTAGAGATAAGAGTCGACTGGATCAAAGGGATGAGTTAGTGAGTGTGAGAGAGATAGAGAGAGGGTGCATGTGAGTCACATACAAAAATATCAGAGAGAAATGAGATCCCGAGAGATGGATTTTTGTGTCTGCGAGAGAGAAAGATATTTCACAACAAGAGTGATAGCTAGAGAGACATATCAGGGAACACAAGATATCTCTAGGGAGAGAGAGAGTGTGTGTGAGCAACATACAAGAGAATGGTGGAGAGATATGAGACCGTGGGAGATAGAGTTTGTGTTTGTGTGTGAGAAAGAGATATTTAAGAGGAAGAGTCGTAGCTTCTCATACCTAAGGAGCACAAGACATCTCTGTGTGAGAGGGGGGTGTGCGAGTGGCACACAGGGGAATAGTAGAGAGAAATGAGACCCTGGGAGACGAAGTTTGTGTTCGTGTGAGAGAAAGAGATTTCACATGGAGAATCATAGTTAGAGACACATAGCAAGGAGCGAGATATACTTAGAGAGAGATAGAGTGATGAAGGTCGAGGGAGAGAGTACCGTCAGTGTGTTACGAAGACAAAATATCATTGTCCACATACAGGTAGCACGAGAGATACCCGAGAGACGATGAGCGTGTATAGGTCTAGAGAGATACTCCTATATAAGCATGAGTGATAGCTATATGAGACGAATATCTGGATTAAAGGGGATTCAAATATTTAAACTAGAGATCACGACATCGATAATATCATAATGAAAATTGGTGTATCAAACATGCATATTCATTTAAATTTGGGGACACGTGTAATGTTATATAGTTTATCAATATTAGTGATCCATAGATTCTTTAATTAGAGACAATGCATGGTTTATATGCAATTAATGTCTAAATGGGATTACACTATATGTTGCGTGTGTGAAACACATTATACATGTTTGAGAAGTAAAAAAACCCGCATGAAACACACATTAATTGGAGACAGTTAGCGAGGAATGCATACATTGGATTTCAACATAAAGTGGTTTCAAATATTTGAAAATCCAAATTAAGATGGATCCAGCCTTATGAATCTGAGATCATGCCATTTGTAAACCATATTTATGTATAAAGGGTGTTGTGCTTTTGAAAGTATATATAAAAATGATGTATATATTTTATTCCAATCGAAAATGGATCCTGCCCGAACAAAAATAGAATACAAACTGGATTCGAATTGAGTTGGCATGGTAAACGTGCACTCTTGCTCTGCAAAAATTTGAACGAAGAGGGGAAAGTCGCAGTAACCGCCCAAAACCAAAATCTGCGAGATGGAAATTACTGCCTATCCCTGACACGCAAAGCCTATCGGCTTGATTTCTATAGGTTTTGATAGGGGTAGGTTTGTAATTTTACTCAAACATGACATAACCGCCTCTCACCCGGATTCATACACGGTGGGCACCAAAACACATTGTCTCCTCGGCCAAAATCGGCTCCCTCCCCGATTCATACACGGTGGGCGCCAAAACAAACTCTCGTCGACAAATATTCGCTGTATGTGAGATTACCGTCCTATCCCCAACCGACTAATATTGCTATGATGTAGGAAATTTTAAATGGGGGCTAAGTTTGTAAATTTCCTCGCATTTGAGACAAGTGCGGCCTGAAGACATGGTTCCCCCCTTCCTCTCTCCCTCCATTTCCCCATTCGTACTCCATGGGCCCAAAACACCCTCTCCACCCCAGCCTCCTCCGTCTGCCACCCCATCCACCGCCGTCCTCCTCCACCATGCCGGAGCTGATACCCCGGCGCCGTCGTCCATTACAAGAGATCGACCTCTCTCATCCACGGGTTCGGACCGGGATCCTTGCATCCCGTCCTCTCGCTTCATTCCCGCCGTCGTCCACCTTGCGGCGCCGCTCCTATGACCGTCTCATCCACCACGCCAGGATATTTCCCCACTGCCACCGTATACCCTCCAAGATCTGCTTCCACGTCGCCGACAGCCTTCGCTACCGCAGCACCGTCAAATTCTCAGCAGATAAATACACGGCGCCACACCAGAGGCGGTACTCTTTCGTATCTGCTCAACTTATTTATAGCAGCAAGAAAATAGATAGCCACTGCTTTACTATGATTTCTTGTCCATCACTTTTTTTTGAAGGTTGAAACAGTAGGAAAGGCTCCTACTGCATATATATTAAAGAATCAGAGTCACTGTGGTGTTACATGCATTTACGTATGGAGTAGGGTCAGTAATCCTAGTAGGGTCAGATATCTAAGATCTAGTCTAGCAGGGGAGTGAGGAAGAATTACAAGAGTTACAAAGACAATCAGGGTACTGCAGCCAGGAGGTCAAAAACTAGGTGCCTTTTTTGGGAAGGCAACCTATAGGCCATATTGCCAAAGTCCTCCTTGAATCTGTTCTTCCAAGAGCCCATCGAGGGGGGCACTCTTCTGAAGTAGTTGTTGTTGCGTTCTTTCCATAGGCTCCATGCTGCCACTAGGAAAATTTCCATGATCATGTTGCGTTGGTGGCTTGTTTTCATGTGCTCCACAAGCTGCAATCTGTTCAGGTGGTTGCTCCTAGTGAAGTTCAGAACTTGCCAGCATCATTGACCGAAGCTACAATGAAAGAACAGGTGTTCCACAGTCTCCTCAAAATGTTCCTTGCACAGGAGGCAGTCAAGGTTGTCTCCAATGTTATAATGTCTCGTTTTTCAACATGTTTCTGGTATTTAGGCGATCAGACAGAAGCAGCCAGCCAAATACTCTGATTTTGGGGTACATTTTGATTTCCACAACCAGCCAAACACCGCATGCGCATTGATTTCCCTGAAGTAGAAGTCGTAGTACGCCTTGGTCTTAAAGATGTGAGTATTCCAGGTGCATCGCCAGGTGTCTTTTCCCCCCGATATGTCCACATTAATCACTTCAGCCTGTATTTGTCTCAATTCTGCATGGGCTTGCACCGAGAGTGGTAGGTGAAAGTGTTGGGGAACGTAGCGTGCAATTTCAAAAAAATTCCTACGCTCACGCAAGATCTATCTAGGAGATGCATAGCAACGAGAGGGGAGAGTATGTCCAAGTACCCTCGTAGACCGAAAGAGGAAGCGTTAGGTTAACACGGTTGATGTAGTCAAACGTCTTCATGATCCAACCGATCCAAGTACAGGACGTACGACACCTCCATGTTTAGCACACGTTCAGCTCGATGATGTCCCTCGAACTCTTGATCCAGCAAAGGGTCGAGGGAGAGTTCCGTCAGCGCGACGGCGTGGTGACAGTGTTGGTGATGTGATCCGCGCAGGGCTTCGCATAAGCACTACGACGCTATGACCGGAGGAGTAAACTGTGGAGGGGGCCACCGCACATGGCTAACAGAACAATTGATCTCCTATGGGGTGCCCCTGCCTACGTATATAGAGGGGACGAGGAGGCCGGCCACAAGGGGGCACGCCAAGGAGAGGGGAGTCCTACTAGGACTCCAGTCCTAGTAGGATTCGCCCCCCTTTTTTTCCTTTCTACCAGAGGGGGAAAAGGGGAAGGAGAGGGAGTAGGAGAAGGAAAGGGGGGTGGCGCCCCCTTCCCTAGTCCAATCCGGCCTCCTCCCTTGTGGGGGGCGCACCAGCCCCTTGTGGGCTGGTTAGCCTCCCTCCTATGGCCCATATGGCCCATATCTTTCCCTGGGGGGTTCCGGTAACCCCTCCGGTACTCCGGTATGTACCCGATACACTCCGGAACCCTTCCGGTGTCCGAATACTACCTTCTTCCAATATATCAATCTTTACCTCTCGACCATTTCGAGACTCCTCGTCATGTCTGTGATCTCATCCGGGACTCCGAACAAACTTCGGTCACCAAAACACATAACTCATAACACAAATCATCATCGAACATTAAGCGTGCGGACCCTACGGGTTCGAGAACTATGTAGACATGACCGAGACATATCTCCGGTCAATAACCAATAGCGGAACCTGGATGCTCATATTGGTTCCTACATATTCTATGAAGATCTTTATCGGTCAAACTGCAATAACAACATACATTACTCCCTTTGTCATCGGTATGTTACTTGCCCGAGATTTGATCGTTGGGATCCTCATACCTAGTTCAATCTTGTTACCGGCAAGTCTCTTTACTCGTTCCGTAATGCATCATCCCGCAACTAACTCATTAGTCACATTTCTTGCAAGGCTTATCATGATGTGCATTACCGAGAGGGCCCAGAAATACCTCTCCGATATTCGGAGTGACAAATCCTAATCTCGATCTATGCCAACCCAACAAACACCTTCGGAGACACCTGCAGAGCATCTTTATAATCACCCTGTTACATTGTGATGTTTGATAGACACAAGGTGTTCCTCCGGTATTCGGGAGTTGCATAATCTCATAGTCAAAGGAATATGTATAAGTCATGAAGAAAGCAATAGCAATAAAACTGAATGATCAACATGCTAAGCTAAAGGATGGGTCTTGTCCATCACATCATTCTCCTAATGATGTGATCCCGTTCATCAAATGATAACACATGTCTATGGTCAGGAAACTTAACCATCTTTGATTAACGAGCTAGTCAAGTAGAGGCATACTAGGGACACTTTGTTTTGTCTATGTATTCACACATGTATCAAGTTTCCGGTTAATACAATTCTAGCATGGATAATAAACATTTATCATGATATAAGGAAATATAAAATAACAACTTTATTATTGCCTCTAGGGCATATTTCCTCCAGTCTCCCACTTGCACTAGAGTCAATAATCTAGTTGACATCGCCATGTGATTTAACACCAATAGTTCACATCGTCACGTGATTTAACACTCTATAGTTCACATCGCCATGTGACCAATACCCAAAGGGTTTACTAGAGTCAATAATCTAGTTCACATCGCCATGTGATTAACACCCAAAGAGTACTAAGGTGTGATCATGTTTTGCTTGTGAGAGAAGTTTAGTCAACGGGTCTGCCACATCCAGATCCATATGTATTTTGCAAATATCTATGTCTACAATGCTCTGCACGGAGCTACTCTAGCTAATTGCTCCCACTTTCAATATGTATCCAGATTGAGACTTAGAGTCATCCAGATCAGTGTCAAAGCTTGCATCGACGTAACCCTTTACGACGAACTTTTTGTCACCTCCATAACCTTATCAAGCGTCTTTATCTATCTCTATAGATCTTGATGCCCAATATGTAAGGAGCCTCACCGAGGTCTTTCTTTGAAAAAAACACTCCTTCAGGCTTTCCAGAAAATTCTACATCATTTCTGATAAACAATATGTCATTCACATATACTTATCATAAAGGTTGTAGTGCTCCCACTCACTTTCTTGTAAATACAGGCTTCACCGCAAGTCTGTATAAAACTATATGCTTTGATCAACTCATCAAAGCGCATATTCCAACTCCGAGATGCTTGCACCAATCCATAGATGGATCGCTGGAGCTTGCACACTTTGTTAGCACCTTTAGGATTGAGAAAATCTTCTGGTTGCATCATATACAACTCTTCTTTAATAAATCCATTAAGGAATGCAGCTTTGACATCCATTTGCCAGATTTCATAAAATGCGGAAATTGCTAACATGATTCGGATAGATTTTAAGCATCGATACGAGTGAGAAAATCTCATCATAGTCAACACCTTGAACTTGTCAAAAACCTTTTGCGACAATTCGAGCTTTGTAGATAGTAACACTACTATCAGTGTCCATCTTCCTCTTGAAGATCCATTTATTCTTAATGGCTTGCCGATCATCAAGCAAGTCAACCAAAGTCCATACTTTGTTTTCATACATGGATCCCATCTCAGATTTCATGGCCTCAAGCCATTTCGCGGAATCTGGGCTCATCATCGCTTCCTCATAGTTCATAGGTTCGTCATGGTCTAGTAACATGACTTCCAGAACATGATTACCGTACCACTCTGGTGCGGAACGTACTCTGGTTGACCTACGAGGTTCGGTAGTAACTTGATCTGAAGTTTCATGATCATCATCATTAAATTCCTCGCTAATTAGTGTAGGCATCACTGGAAATGATTTCTGTGATGAACTACTTTCCAACTCGAGAGAAGGTACAACTACCTCATCAAGTTCTACTTTCCTCCCACTCACTTCTTTCGAGAGAAACTCCTTCTCTAGAAAGAATCCATTCTTAGCAAAAAATCTTGCCTTCGGATCTGTGATAGAAGCTGTACCCAACAGTTTCTTTTTGGGTATCCTATGAAGATGCATTTCTCTGATTTAGGTTCGAGCTTATCAGGCTGAAGCCTTTTTTACATAAGCATCGCAACCCCAAACTTTAAGAAACGACAACTTAGGTTTCTTGCCAAACCACAGTTCATACGGTGGCGTCTCAACGGATTTAGACGTTGCCCTATTTACCGTGAATGCATCTGTCTCTAATGCATAACCCCAGAACGATATTGGTAAATCGGTAAGAGACATCATAGATCGCACCATATCTCATAGAGTGCGGTTACGACGTTCGGACACACATTACGATGTAGTGTTCCAGGTGGCGTGAGTTGCGAAACTATTTCACATTGTTTCAAAGAAAGACCAAAATCGTAACTCAAATATTCATCTCTCCGATCAGATCGTAGAAACTTTATTTTCTTGTTACGATGATTTTCTACTTCACTCTGAAATTCTTTGAACTTTTCAAGTGTTTCAGACTTATGTTTCATTAAGTAGATATACCCATATCTGCTCAAATCATCTGTGAAGGTCAGAAAATAATGACACCCGCCGCGAGCCTCAACACTCATCGGACCGCATACATCGGTATGTATTATTTTCAATAAGTCAGTGTCTCGCTCCATTGTTTCGGAGAACGGAGTCTTAGTCATCGCCCATGAGGCATGGTTCGCAAGCATCAAGTGATTCCAAAAGCCCATCAGCATGGAGTTTCTTCATGCGCTTTACACCAATATGACCTAAATGACAGTGCCACAAATATGTTCACTATCATTATCAACTTTGCATCTTTTGGCATCAATATTATGAATATGTGTATCACTACGATCGAGATTCAATAAACCATTCACATTGGGTGTATGACCATAGAAGGTTTTATTCATATAAACAGAACAACAATTATTCTCTGGCTTAAATGAATAATCGTATTGCAATAAACATGATCTAATCATATTAATGCTCAACGCAAACACCAAATAACATTTATTTAGGTTCAATTCTAATCCCTAAGGTAGAGGGAGTGTGCGATGGTGATCGTATCAACCTTGGAATTAATTTCAACACACATCGTCACCTCGTCCTTAACTTGTCTCTATTGATTCTGCAACTCCTGTTTTGAGTTACTAATCACAGTAACTGAACCGGCATCAAATACCCAGGGGTTGCTATGAACATTAGTAAATTTACACATCAATATCATGTATATCATATATACCTTTGTTCACTTTGCCATCCTTCTTATCCGCCAAGTATTTGGGGTAGTTCTCTTCCAGTGACCATTTCCTTTGCAGTAGAAGCACTCATTTTCAGGCTTGGGTCTAGTTTTGGGCTTCTTCATGGGAGTGGCAACTTGCTTGCCGTTCTTCTCGAAGTTCCCTTTCTTTCCCTTGCCCTTTTACTTGAAACTAGTGGTCTTGTCAGCCATCAACACTTGATGCTCTTTCTTGATTTCTACCTTCGCCGATTTTAGCATCGCGAAGAGCTTGGGAATCGTTTTTGTCATCCCTCACATATTATAGTTCATCATGAAGTTGTAGTAACTTGGTGATAGTGACTAGAGAACTCTGTCAATCACTATCTTATCTGGAAGATTAACTCCCACTTGATTCAAGCGATTGTAGTACTCAGACATTCTGAGCATATGCTCACTAGCTGAGCTATTCTCCTCCATCTTGTAGGAAAAGTACTTTGTCAGAGGTCTCATACCTCTTAACACGGGCATGAGTCTGAAATACCAATTTCAACTCTTGGAACATCTCATATGCTCCATGTCGTTCAAAACATTTTTGAAGTCCCGGTTCTAAGCCATAAAGCATGGTGCACTAAACTATCAAGTAGTCATCATACCGAGCTTGTCAAACATTCATAACGTCTGCATCTGCTCCTGCAATAGTTCTGTCACCTAGCGGTGCATCAAGGAGATAATTCTTCTATGCAGCAATGAGGATAATTATCAGATCACGGACCTAGTCCGCATCATTGATACTATCATATTTCAACTTAGTTTTCTCTAGGAACATATCATAAATAAAACGGGGAAGCTATATGCGAGCTATTGATCTACAACATAGATATGCAAATACTATCAGGACTAAGTTCATGATAAATTGAAGTTCAATTAATCATATTACTTAAGAACTCCCACTTAGATAGACATCCCTCTAGTCATCTAAATGATCACGTGATCCATATCAACAAAACCATGTCCGATCATCACGTGGGATGGAGTAGTTTTCAATGGTGAACATCTCTATGTTGATCATATCTACTATATGATTCACGTTCAACCTTTCGGTCTCAGTGTTCCGAGGCTATATCTACATATGCTAGGCTCGTCAAGTTTAACCCAAGTATTCTGCGCGTGCAAAACTGGCTTGCACCCGTTGTATGTGAGCATAGAGCTTATCACACCCGATCATCACGTGGTGTCTCGGCACGACGAACTGTAGCAACGGTGCATACTCAGGGAGAACACTTATACCTTGAAATTTAGTGAGGGGTCATCTTATATGCTACTGCCGTACTAAGCAAAATAAGATGCATAAAAGATAAACATCACATGCAATCAAAATATGTGACATGATATGGCCATCATCATCTTGTGCCTTTGATCTCCATCTCCAAAGCACCGTCATGATCTCCATTGTCACCGGCTTGATCTCCATTGTAGCATCGTTGTCGTCTCGCCAACTATTGCTTCTACCACTATTGCTACCGCATAGTGATAAATTAAAGCAATTACATGGCGATTGCATTTCATACAATAAAGCGACAACCATAAGGCTCCTGCCAGTTGCCGACAACTTTTACAAAACATGATCATCTCATACAATAAATTATATCGCATCATGTCTTGACCATATCACATCACAACATGCCCTGCAAAAACAAGTTAGACATCCTCTACTTTGTTGTTGCAAGTTTTACGTGGCTGCTACGGGCTTCTAGCAAGAACCGTTCTTACCTACGCATCAAAACCACAATGATTTTTCGTCAAGTGTGTTGTTTTAACCTTCAACAAGGACCGGCCGTAGTCAAACTCGATTCAACTAAAGTTAGAGAAACAGACACCCGCCTGCCACCTGTGTGCGAAGCACGTCGGTAGAACCGGTCTCATGAATGTGGTCATGTAATGTTGGTTCGGGACGCTTCATCCAACAATACCGCCGAATCAAAGTAAGATGCTGGTGGTAAGCAGTATGACTATTATCGCCCACAACTCATTGTGTTCTACTCGTGCATATCATCTACGCATAGACCTGGCTCGGATGCCATTGTTGGGGAACGTAGCATGCAATTTCAAAAAAATTCCTACGCTCACGCAAGATCTATCTAGGAGATACATAGCAATGAGAGGGGAGAGTGTGTCCACGTACCCTCATAGACCGAAAGTGGAAGCGTTAGGTTAACGAGGTTGATGTAGTCGAACGTCTTCACGATCCAACCAATCCAAGTACCGAACGTACGACACCTCCGTGTTCAGCACACGTTCAGCTCGATGAGGTCCCTCGAACTCTTGATCCAACAGAGGGTCAAGGGAGAGTTCCGTCAGCACGACGGCGTGGTGACGGTGTTGGTGATGTGATCCGCGCAGGGCTTCGCCTAAGCACTACGACGCTATGATCGGAGGAGTAAACTGTGGAGGGGGGCACTGCACACGGCTAAGAGAACAACTGATCTCCTATGGGGTGCTCCCTGCCTCCATATATAAAGGAGGGGAGGAGGAGGCCGGCCACAAGGGGGCGCGCCAAGGAGAGGGGAATCCTACTAGGACTCCAATCCTAGTAGGATTCGGCCCCCCTTTTTCCTTTCTACAGGAGGGGGAAAAGGGGAAGGAGAGTAAGTAGGAGAAGGGAAGGGGGTGGCGCCCCCTTCCCTAGTCCAATTCGGCCTCCTCCCTTGTGGGGGGGCGCACCAACCCCTTGTGGGCTGGTTAGCCTCCCTCCTATGGCCCATATGGCCCATATCTTTCCCTGGGGGGTTCCGGTAACCCCTCCGGTACTCTGGTATAGATACACTCCGGAACCCTTCCGGTGTGCGAATACTACCTTCCAATATATCAATCTTTACCTCTCGATGATTTCAAGACTCCTCGTCATGTCCGTGATATCATCCGGGACTCCGAAAACTTCTGTCACCAAAACACATAATTCATAACACAAATCATCATCGAACGTTAAGCGTGCGGACCCCACGGGTTCGAGAACTATGTAGACATGACCGAGACATATCTCCGGTCAATAACCAATAACGGAACCCAGATGCTCATATTGGTTCCTACATATTCTACGAAGATCTTTATCGGTCAAACCGCAATAACAACATACATTATTCCCTTTATCATCGGTATGTTACTTGCCCGAGATTCGATCGTCGGTATCCTCATACCTAGTTCAATCTTGTTACCAGCAAGTCTCTTTACTCGTTCAGTAATGCATCATCCCACAACTAACTCATTAGTCAAATTGCTTGCAAGGCTTATCATGATGTGCATTACTGAGAGGGCCCAGAGATACCTCTCCGATACTCGGAGTGACAAATCTTAATCTCGATCTATGCCAACCCAACAAACACCTTCGGAGACACCTGTAGAGCATATTTATAATCACCCAGTTATGTTGTGACGTTTGATAGGACACAAGGTGTTCCTCCGGTATTCAAGAGTTTCATAATCTCATATTCAAAGGAATATGTATAAGTCATGAAGAAAGCAATAGGAATAAAACTGAATGATCAGCATGCTAAGCTAACGGATGGGTCTTGTCCATCACATCATTCTCCTAATGATGTGATCCCATTCATCAAATGACAACACATGTCTATGGTCAGGAAACTTAACCATCTTTGATTAACGAGCTAGTCAAGTAGAGGCATACTAGGGACACTTTGTTTTGTCTATGTATTCACACATGTATCAAGTTTCCGGTTAATACAATTCTAGCATGATAATAAACATTTATCATGATATAAGGAAATATAAATAACATCTTTATTATTGCCTCAAGGGCATATTTCCTTCAGAAAGGTCATTGACAGATCATCAGTGGCGAGGAAATCATGAACAGATACATCTTCATGCCTGGAGTACGAGTATGCTCTCGGAAACTTTTCCGCATATATTGCCTGGTTCCAATCATCTTTCCGGAAGAGGGTGGAAGCGCCCGAACCGATCTGCATGTTGATAAGACCACGATAAATAGGCATTAATTGGATCAGGTCTCTCCACAAGAAGGAGCCGCAGGAGTCGGCTGCATGCGGCACAACATTTACTTAGTACGTATCCCAAATAAGATTCACCCACGGTATATCATGCCGGTTGTAGAACTAGTGAAGAAATTTGAGCAGTAAAGCATCAGTTTGGACATGTAGGTTCAGAACTCCGAGCCCACCACTTTTTTTCGGGCGGCACACCATATCCCAAGCTGCTAAGGACTTACATCTTTCCCCATTTTCAGTCTTTTTGTTCCATAGACAATGCCGTCTTATCTTGTCCAATTGCGCCAGGGTTTTTGGGGGAATTCTGATGGTGCCCATGGGGTAAATCACCAGAGATGTGATGATAGAGTTCAGCAACACAAGCCTTCCTGCATGTGACATCAGTGACATGGTTGTCGTAATTTTTCTTTCTGCCTTGCATACCATAGGTGTCATGTCAAGAACAGATGGTTTAGTAGTGCCAAGAGGAAGCCCTAGGTATGTGAACGGCATGCTAGCTTGGTTGCAACCGAAGAGAGTGGCTATAGCATCACAAGTTTCCTATTGAGTATTTATGGGTACGAGGGTTGACTTATGGAAATTGATGTTGAGCCCAATAGAGGTGGCATAATCATCTAGGATCTGCTTAATCTTGGCCGCTTGAGTGAGGCAGGCTGGAAGCACAATGATCGTGTCGTCTGTGTATTGTATGACCGGATATTTTGCATCTCCTTCTGGGGGGATGGGGTGTTTGATGAGGTCAAGGTCAAGGGCCTCATTAATGGCAGATTGTGAGAGGTCAGCTGCTACAACGAAGAGAAGAGGCGACAGTCGGTCACCTTGCCTCACTCCACATTTGCAATGGAATTGTCTGCCCAGTACACCATAGAGCAGAACAGAGGATATGCCCGAGGAGAAGATGGTATTCATCCAGTCAAGCCATTTGGTGGGGAAGCCCATTTTCTTCATGATCAAAAGCATGGCCGAGTGCTCGACAGTGTCGAAAGCTTTGGCAAAATCCAGTTTAAGTAAGACAATCTCCTTTTTTGAGGCTTGGCATTGGTGAATATACTCAAAGGCCCACGCTAGGCAATCATGTATCGATCTTCCTCGGAGAAAACCATGTTGGTTGCGATGCACAATTTGCAAAATAATTTTTTGGAGACGATTAGCTAAGATCTTGGTAACCAATTTGAGACAGCAGTTCAGGAGGGTGATAATCCCCAAGTGCAGGGAATCATCGTAGCAATTCCCAAAGGTGGAAGTGATAAGTATGGAGTGTCGAACCCACAAGGAGCTAAAGGTAAGATTGTAACCTCCCAAATTTTTCAATTTGGAATGTTATACATAGATCATCATTGCATAGCATATTTTATTGCATTTTGGCAAATCCTCGATAAATCCTAAGCAACTCAAGGACCCTCGGAGAGAGTTGGGGATTTTCCCGATTTATCATATTTGATTCTCATCAAATAATAAAACGAGGATTTTGGTTTTAATTATTTTCTCTCCGTAAAAATATTTCACATTAAAAATAAATGAGAGGAGAAAATATGACTTCTCCAAAACAATTGAAATATTGGAGGAAAAATATTAAAATCATATATTGGATTTTATTTGCAATTTTAATTGCATTAAAAAAATCGCACGTTTTCAAAACTGCATTTTTGTGTCAAAAAATGTTCACCTTGTTCTAATTAATTTTATTAGACGGGGAAATTTTGTTTTATCATTTTTGGATTTTTATTTATTTTTCTGTGATTTTTAGATTCGGCGGAATAATTTAAAAAAAAGCCAACCGCGCCCGACCGGGCCGAGGCCCAGCCGAGCGGCCGGCCCAGCCGCGCCGTCTCCCTCGCGCGCACGCGATCGCCGCGGGAGCCCCGCCGCCTTGCCCCCTCCCCCACGCCACCAGCCCCCCTCATAAATACCCCCGCCGCCGCCCCCTCCCTCTCACCCCGCCGCCGCCCCGCACCCGCAGCCCGCACCCGCCGCCGCCCGCTGCAGCGCCGCGCCGCCGCCGCCTCGCTCGCCGCCCGCAGCCGCACCCGCGCCCTCCCGAGCCCCGCCGAGCCTCGCCGCCCCTCGCCGAGCCCCGCCGGAGCCCAGCCGACCCCGCCGGAGCCCCGTTTCGACGAGGTATCGATTCCGACGCCGTTGCCGGTTTTCTTTAAAAAAACCGTTCGTTTTTTTAAACCCTAGATCGATTTATTTCTTCGGTTTTATTATTTAGTGAGCGTTCACCGACCCGTTCGTTCTAACGAACGTGTTCGTCGGATTTTCTCTGTTAACGAACGTCCGTTCTTTAACCGTTCGTCAGTTTTCTTTTTCGTCGGATTTATCCGCGATTATTCCAGATCTCGATTTCAGATCAGATCTTCGTTTTCGTTTAACTTTTCGTTCGTTTATCGGAATCAGGCGATTCAAGCGCCTAGAGTTTCGTCTCGAAATTCTCTTTCCGTTTAACCTACTCAAACATGTTTTTGCTACTGTAAAATTTGACCTAGATCCAGATTAGTAAACGAAGCTTGTTTCTTTCGCCGTTTGACTTTCATTGCTTTGTTCGAGTTGATTCTTTTTGCAAACCGGAGTTCTTAAGTTGAACTTTCTGGTTGGATCTTTTATTCGAGTTTTACCTGTGCATTAGATGAGTACTTATTGTTTGCTTATTTGTTTGCGATAGAGTACCCGGAGTGCGCCGCTTGTTACTTCGAATCTCTAGGTTTCGCGGATCATCAGCAAGGCAAGTAACACTTTGATCATACTTTTCCATACCCAGTTTTTATTGCATTAGATCAATCCTCAAACATTGCATGGTTAGGATCTAATTAAATTGTGGGTATTGGGAAGTAGTTGAGGTAGTACCTATTACCTGTTTTATTTATCAAACCCTTGGGAGTTACTTCTACGTTTGCTCATATTGCCATGCTATGCTCGTAGACGTGGATTGGGTTTGAGAGATATTCATGACAGATGTGAGATTTAATAATGGTTTACTTAAGGTGGCAACTAAAACTCACATCTGGGTGGATTGAGGCACCTGGAGAACCCAGTGTTGCCTGTTTTTTATAAGGACCGCCACCCAGGCTCAAAGGGATCATAAGATTATTCATGCTAGAAACTTCCGTGTGCAGCCACAAGCTATTATGGGCTCTAGCATAGTTGAGTAGGTTACATGATCTCTTGAAGAGGTGGGCTAGCAGATGTAGGGGAAAGTAGGTGTAACTGTCCATCCAGAGTAAAGAGTGATTGTTTCTGAAAGACTGTGTCTCAGTCATCCGTTTCTCAAACATCATGCAGTGCGAGAATCAAGCGGAGGCGATCGAGTCTTGTGGGGAAAAGTGCACAAACCTCTGCAGAGTGTACAAACTAATCATGGTTAGCCGTGTCCCCGGTTATGGACAACTTGAGTATCTAGTACCTGGATTATCATGTGAATCTCATCACGATGTTACTTTAATTAATTTTGTTGGGCTAATGATGATACTTCATTGGGATTGAGATGCTGTCAACCATCTCAATGTTTAACAACCACCATGATAGTTAAATAAAATTTATTCCTTTGCAGTAGGGAAAAATTGGCTTTTCGCAAAACTGTAACCATAGAGCTTTCCACCAGCCATATATGCATGTAGTATAGCATTATTATGTTCATTGTTCTCTATGTGTTACTTTGCCAGCATATTCCATGTGCTGACCCGTTTTCGGGCTGCAACGTTTCATGTTGCAGACTTTTCAGACGACGAGTAAGGTGCTTTAGGTCGTGGTCTTATACTCAGTGATGCCGTTGGAGTTGATGGACTCACTTATATTCCAAGTATTCCGCTGTTATCGTATTTAGATGGCCTTAAGCCATATTATCATACTTATTCTCTTTTGATATATTCGATGTAATAAGTGTGTGATTGCTACTCTGTTATAAATCCTCCATTTGTACTGTGCGTGTCAGCATTACTGATCCAGGGATGACACTGGTGCACAGCAGCACAGACTGTTTGAGGTCTGGTCGCTACAAAAGGTGGTATTAGAGCACACGCTGACTGTAGGACACGACCACTAAGCTTAAGCCCTATAACATTTCTCTCTTCTCATTTCTGACCTCTCTTCACTTTCTACTCTTTTAGGAATGGCGGATGCAAGGAGCAAGTTCATGCAACCAGATGAAGACACGCCTTTTGGACGACACTTGAAGGAAGTCACTAAGTACTTGAACATAGGAATACCAAGCATAACCGGAACCTACAACGCCACATTACCCGAAGAGGAGAGCTGGAAGATTCAAGTTCAAGTTCCAGGAAGGACGTTTGTGCCAGTTACTGAACCCATAAGATTGGTTTTCAAAGCACCAACCTGGAGTTTAGGGAAGAGCATGGCCGCCCACATCGCTATGGGACGCATTGGAGAAGTCTACCACAGGGAGCTTAAGGACACAATATATCAGATTTGTGGACGCCGAGACGAGCAATGGGAGATGATCAGAACCAAGAAGGATGGATCAATTGCATCTTTCGTCCAGGAGCAAAACCAACACATTCGTCGCCAGGAGAACCAGATGTGCACAGACAAGGAAGAACTGAAGAAGGCATTGACGAAGATCAAGGAGCTGGAGGAAGAACTCAAAGCTACACGCGAGGATTATTTGGAGGAAATCGTCGCACTAGTAGGGAAGAATGACGACCTGGAGAAGAAGATTGGAGTATTCATGGGAAATCCAGTGCCAAAAGGAGAAGATGACGAATGCACTTGCCCGGATAACTACATCATCATCGACGACACCGACTCGGAACCAAGTGAAGATGACTTTGTTGATGAAGCTGGAGCAGACATCATGGAGTCTTCAACTGATTAGAATTTCTAGTAGACCACCATATCAGTAGTACTTTTCCCCCATTTAATAGTATAGTTCAAGCACTTTGTAACGCTAGTTAGAATGATTGTATGCCTTGTTTGAATTGATTGAGTGATATTGATTGTATTTGACTCATGAGCATATGGGTAGTGTTTTCCCCCTAGACCTCATTCTACTCTTAACTCTCATCTTTTCTAACCCATCAGATGCCTCCGAGACGCGACACCGGATTTGTTTTCCCACCAGAGATCACTTAGTTGATTCAGCAACAGAATGCCCTGATGCAAGTGTTAGTACAGAACCAAGGCAACAACAACAACAACCCACCACCTCCACCTGTTGATCACTTAGCCCGTTTCTTGAGGCTAAACCCGCCGGTGTTTTCCAGTAGCACCGAGCCGATTGTTGCAGATGATTGGCTCCGCAAAGTTGGAAGGGAGTTGACCACTGCAGGATGCACAGATGCGGAAAGAGTGCGTTTTGCCGCACATCAGCTTGATGGACCCGCAGCATTGGTGGGAGAATTACACAGCCACACACCCTATTGACACTGTCACATGGGACCAGTTTCAGCAAGCTTTCCGTACAGCCCATGTTTCAGCATGAGCTATGGTTATGAAGAAGCGTGAGTTTCGCAACCTACGCCAAGGAGGACGCACCGTAGGCCAGTATGTGGAGGAATTCAGTAAGTTAGCACGTTATGCACCAGATGACGTTGCTACAGATGCAGCCAAGCAGGAGAAGTTTTTGGAAGGACTGAATGATGAACTGAGTATGCAGTTGATGGTAGCAACCTTCAACAACTACCAGGAGTTGGTAGATAGAGCTCTCATGATTGAAGGGAAGCAACAACAGATTGAAAACCGTAAGAGGAAGTATGGACAAGGGAAGTATAATTCTGGAGCTCAGCAGAAACCAAGATTTGCCCCAAAACCGGGAGGACAGTTTCAGCATACCCATGGAGGAGGTAGTTCGCACAACCATAATGGCTCCAAGAATGGTAATGGGAATGGAGGAAGCAACGGACAGAACCGCACCAACCCATCTACCCCAGCCAAAAGGGATCTAAGTCACGTTACTTGTTTCAAGTGCCAGAAGACTGGACACTATGCAACTGATTGTCCTAAAGCCCAGAATGGAAATGGCAATGGAAGCTCTGGGAAGAAGCCGAACCCTTTCAATAAAGGACATGTGAACCACGTGAGCGTGGAAGAGGTTGAAGCACAGCCTGATGCAGTAATAGGTAAGTTTTTGGTTAAGTCATTTACTGCAATCGTTCTTTTCGATACTGGTGCATCGCATTCATACATATCAAGGGGATTTGTGGATAAGTTTAAGTTGCCCACCAAAGTTCTCAGAACACCTATGCTAGTAACATCGCCAGGAGCAGAGTATATGGCAAGCCAAGGATGTTTTCAGATGCCATTGGCCATAGGTAGGCATGTTTTCCCCTCAGACCTAATAATTTTGGAGTCACAAGGTTTGGATGTGATTTTGGGAATGGATTGGCTATCGATGTATGGAGGAAACATCGATTGCGCCAGTAAGACGATTTTACTTACCACCCCAGAAGGGAGAAGGATCAAGTATGTATCCCGGCATGTGCCGAAGAGGACTCAGGTGAATTCCTTATCAGGAGTTGTACAGGAGGAAGTACCAGTGGTGAAGGATTACCCGGATGTATTTCCAGAAGAGTTGCCAGGCATGCCACCAGATAGAGACATTGAGTTCTTGATTGAACTTTTGCCAGGCATAGGGCCAATATCTAAGAGACCGTACAGGATGCCCGCAAAAGATTTGGAGGAAATTAAGAAGCAGATTAAGGAGTTACTGGATAAAGGCTATATTCGCCCAAGTTCGTCACCTTGGGGATCACCCGTACTTCTAGTGGAGAAGAAAGATGGATCGTTGAGGATGGTTGTTGATTACCGTGGATTGAATGAAGTGACCATCAAAAATAAGTACCCACTGCCGATGATCAATGATTTGTTTGACCGCTTACAAGGAGCTAAAGTATTTTCTAAGATCGATCTACGATCAGGATACCATCAGTTAAAGATTCGAGAGCAGGATATACCTAAGACGGCTTTTACCACCAGATATGGACTGTATGAGTATGCCGTTATGTCATTTGGTCTGACTAACGCACCTTCCTATTTCATGAACCTGATGAACAAAGTGTTTATGGAGTTTTTGGATAAGTTCGTCATGGTGTTCATTGATGATATTTTAGTCTTTTCCAAGAATGAGGAAGAGCATGAGGAGCATTTGCGATTGGTACTTGAGAAGCTCAGAGAACATCAGTTATATGCCAAGTTTAGCAAATGTGAATTTTGGCTGAAGGAAGTTGGATTCCTCGGACATGTTATTTCTGGAGAAGGAATTGCAGTAGACCCCGCCAAAGTGGACACAGTAACAAGTTGGGAATCACCCACGTCAGTTGGAGAGATCCGGAGTTTCCTTGGACTTGCAGGATACTACCGGTGGTTCATCGAGAATTTCTCGAAAATTGCAAAGCCCATGACTGAGCTATTGAAGAAAGACACCAAATTCAATTGGACCGAGGAATGTGAAGCTAGTTTCCAAGAGTTGAAGAAATGATTGGTTACATCACCCGTGTTGATTCTGCCAGATCAACGCAAGGATTATGAAGTTTATTGCGACGCTTCTCGTCGAGGACTTGGAGAAGTGCTTATGCAGGAAGGAAGAGTTGTGTCATATGCTTCACGACAACTTAAACCCCATGAGAATAATTATGCTACGCATGATTTGGAGTTGGCAGCCGTGGTGCATGCATTGAAGACATGGAGACATTTTCTCATCGGAAACCATTGTGAGGTGTACACGGATCACAAGAGTTTGAAGTATATTTTCACGCAGAAGGAGTTAAATCTCAGACAAAGGAGATGGTTGGAGCTCATTAAGGATTATGATATGAGATTGCATTATCACCCAGGGAAGGCTAACGTAGTAGCAGACGCGTTGAGCCGCAAGAGCCATGTCAACACCCTCATGACAGGAGAGTTACCTCAGGAGTTAGCCGAGGACCTTCGCGAGCTATGTTTGGAGATAGTCCCAAGAGGCTATTTAGCGACACTGGAGATTCAGTCTACCTTGATGGAAAAGATCAGAGAAGCTCAGAAGACAGACAAGGAGATTGACGAGATAAAGGAAAAGATGAGCAAGGGAAAAGCCATGGGATTTCGTGAGGATGAGCACGATACCTTATGGTTTGAGGACCGCGTTTATGTGCCAAATGATCTGGAGATCAGGAAGTTGATTTTGCAAGAGGCCCATGATTCACCGTACTCGATTCACCCAGGAAATACCAAGATGTATTTGGATTTGAAGAATACTTTCTGGTGGACCGGAATGAAGAAGGATATTGCGGAGTATGTAGCAGTTTGTGATGTATGTCAGAGAGTGAAGCCAGAACATCAGAAGCCAGCAGGATTGCTACAACCATTGCCGATACCCGAATGGAAGTGGGATAAAATAGGCATGGATTTTATCACGGGATTGCCCAGGACTCGTTCAGGCTATGACTCAATATGGGTTGTAGTCGACCATTTGACAAAAGTAGCTCATTTCATTCCAGTGAAGACCACTTACACCAGTGCTAAGTTGGCGAAGATATACATGACCAGGATTGTATGTTTGCATGGAGTTCCGAGGACCATTGTATCACACAGAGGAACCCAGTTTACCTCCAAGTTTTGGAAGCAGTTACATGAAACATTGGGAACCAGGCTAGAATTCAGTACAGCCTTTCACCCACAGACAGATGGACAGACCGAGAGAGTCAATCAGATTTTGGAGGATCTGTTGAGAGCTTGTGCACTAGATTATGGATCTAGTTGGGATGACAATTTTCCATATGCCGAGTTTTCTTACAACAACAGTTATCAAACCAGTTTGAAGATGGCCCCTTTCGAAGCTTTGTACGGAAGGAGGTGTAGAACACCGTTGTTATGGGACGAAGTTGGAGACCGTCAGTTGTTTGGACCAGATTTGATTAAGGAGTCTGAACAGAAAGTGAGGTTGATTCGCGATCGGCTCAAGGTAGCCCAGTCCAGGCAGAAGAGTTATGCTGATTCTAAACGAAAGGAGACAGTTCACGAAGTCGGAGACAGAGTGTATCTTCGAGTATCACCACTTCGAGGAGTGAAGCGCTTTGGAGTTAAGGGAAAGTTAGCGCCCCGTTTTATCGGACCATACAGAGTTTTGGAACGTATGGGAGAAGTTGCCTACAAGCTGGAATTGCCCAAAGGATTGTCAGGAGTTCATGATGTATTTCACGTTTCCCAGTTGAAGAAGTGCCACGCAGAGATGGCTGAAATACCACTGAGAGATACAGTGCCACTGGAAGCGATTCAGCTGGAAGGTGATTTGACCTATGAGGAGAAACCGGTTAAGATTCTTGAGTATGCCAGCCGAGTCACCCGCAGTAAGGTTATCAAGTTTTGCAAAGTCCAATGGAGTCACCACACGGAAGATGAAGCCACCTGGGAGCGAGAGGAAGATCTACGGAAGGACCACTCTCACCTGTTTTCTAGCCAACCCGAATCTCGAGGGCGAGATTCATCTTAAGGGGGGTAGGTTTGTAACATCCCAAATTTTCAATTTGGAATGTTATACATAGATCATAATTGCATAGCATATTTTATTGCATTTTGGCAAATCCTCGATAAATCCTAAGCAACTCAAGGACCCTCGGAGAGAGTTGGGGATTTTCCCGATTTATCATATTTGATTCTCATCAAATAATAAAACGAGGATTTTGGTTTTAATTATTTCCTCTCCGAAAAATATTTCACATTAAAAATAAATGAGAGGAGAAAATATGACTTCTCCAAAACAATTGAAATATTGGAGCAAAAATATTAAAATCATATATTGGATTTTATTCGGATTTTATTTGCAATTTTAATTGCATTAAAAAAATTGCACGTTTTCAAAACTGCATTTTTGTGTCAAAAAATGTTCACCTTGTTCTAATTAATTTTATTAGACGGGGAAAATTTGTTTTATCATTTTTGGATTTTTATTTATTTTTCTGTGATTTTTAGATTCGGCGGAATAATTTTAAAAAAAAGCCAACCGCACCCGACCGGGCCGAGGCCCAGCCGCGCCGTCTCCCTCGCGCGCACGCGAGCGCCGCCGCCCGAGTCCGCCATGGACACGACGCCGGAGCCCCGCCGCCTCGCTCGCTGCCCGCCGCCGCGCAGCCGCACCCGCGCCCCGCCCGAGCCCCGCCGAGCCTCGCCGCCCCTCGCCGAGCCCCGCCGGAGCCCAGCCGACCCCGCCGGAGCCCCGTTCCGACGAGGTATCGATTCCGACGCCGTTGCCGGTTTTCTTTAAAAAAACCGTTCATTTTTTAAAACCCTAGATCGGTTTATTTCTTTGGTTTTATTATTTAGTGAGCGTTCACCGACCCGTTCGTTCTAACGAACGTGTTCGTCGTATTTTCTCTGTTAACGAACGTCCGTTCTTTAACCGTTCGTCAGTTTTCTTTTTTGTCGGATTTATCCGCGATTATTCCAGATCTCGATTTCAGATCAGATCTTCGTTTTCGTTTAACTTTTCGCTCGTTTATCGGAATCAGGCGATTCAAGCGCCTAGAGTTTCGTCTCGAAATTCTCTTTCCGTTTAACCTACTCAAACATGTTTTTGCTACTGTAAAATTTGACCTAGATCCAGATTAGTAAACGAAGCTTGTTTCTTTCGCCGTTTGACTTTCGTTGCTTTGTTCGAGTTGATTCTTTTTGCAAACCGGAGTTCTTAAGTTGAACTTTCTGGTTGGATCTTTTATTCGAGTTTTACCTGTGCATTAGATGAGTACTTATTGTTTGCTTGTTTGTTTGCGATAGAGTACCCGGAGTGCGCCGCTTGTTACTTCGAATCTCTAGGTTTCGCAGATCATCAACAAGGCAAGTAACACTTTGATCATACTTTTACATACCCAGTTTTTATTGCATTAGATCAATCCTCAAACATTGCATGGTTAGGATCTAATTAAATTGTGGGTATTGGGAAGTAGTTGAGGTAGTACCTATTACCTGTTTTATTTATCAAACCCTTGGGAGTTACTTCTACGTTTGCTCATATTGCCATGCTATGCTCGTAGACGTGGATTGGGTTTGAGAGATATTCATGACAGATGTGAGATTTAATAATGGTTTACTTAAGGTGGCAACTAAAACTCACATCTGGGTGGATTGAGGCACCTGGAGAACCCAGTGTTGCCTGTTTTTATAAGGACCGCCACCCAGGCTCAAAGGGATTATAAGATTATTCATGCTAGAAACTTCCGTGTGGAGCCACAAGCTATTATGGGCTCTAGCATAGTTGAGTAGGTTACATGATCTCTTGAAGAGGTGGGCTAGCGGATGTAGGGGAAAGTAGGTGTAACTGTCCATCTGGAGTAAAGAGTGATTGTTTCAGAAAGACTGTGTCTCGGTCATCCGTTTCTCAAACATCATGCAGTGCGAGAATCAAGCGGAGGCGATCGAGTCTTGTGGGGAAAAGTGCACAAACCTCTGCAGAGTGTACAAACTAATCATGGTTAGCCGTGTCCCCGGTTATGGGCAACTTGAGTCTCTAGTACCTGGATTATCATGTGAATCTCATCACGATGTTACTTTAATTAATTTTGTTGGGCTAATGATGATACTTAATTGGGATTGAGATGCTGTCAACCATCTCAATGTTTAACAACCACCATGATAGTTAAATAAAATTTATTCCTTTGCAGTAGGGAAAAATTGGCCTTTCGCAAAACTGTAACCATAGAGCTTTCCACCAGCCATATATGCATGTAGTATAGCATTATTATGTTCATTGTTCTCTATGTGTTACTTTGCCAGCATATTCCATGTGCTGGCCCGTTTTCGGGCTGCAACGTTTCATGTTGCAGACTTTTCAGACGACGAGTAAGGTGCTTTAGGTCGTGGTCTTATACTCAGTGATGCCGTTGGAGTTGATGGACTCACTTATATTCCAAGTCTTCCGCTGTTATCGTATTTAGATGACCTTAAGCCATATTTGTCATACTTATTCTCTTTTGAGATATTCGATGTAATAAGTGTGTGATTGCTACTCTGTTATAAATCCTCCATTTGTACTGTGCGTGTCAGCATTACTGATCCAGGGATGACACTGGTGCACAGCAGCACAGACTGTTTGAGGTCTGGTCGCTACAAAGATCAATATTCTCTCAAGTCCTGTCTGCCACTGATATGACTCTACATACACCGAACGTTTGCTTCCTACTAGAAACGAGAAATAAAACTTCGTTGTGGGTATGAAGAGGATAATTTTGCATGGTATCGGAGAGCTAAAATATAAAAGTAGGTGCTATTATCATAAAGTTAGAATATATTACTAAATAATATAAATAGCGAGTGTGGAATAATGATGGGTCTGTGTGCGGAATTATCCTAAGCAATCGTTAACAAGACTGGTAGTCGTCATTGCAATTTAATATGAGGGAGAGGCATAAGCTAACATACTTTCTCTTCTTGGATCATATGCACTTATGATTGGAACTCTAGCAAGCATCCACAACTACTAAAGATCATTAAGGTAAAACCCAACCATAGCATTAACATATCAAGTCCCCTTTATCCCATACGCAACAACCCCCTTACTCGGGTTTATGCTTCTGTCACTCAAGCTACCCACTATAAGTGAACCATGAACGTATTACAACACCCTACAGCAGAAATCCCTCACGCTTGCTCGACACGGAGGGCACAATAAGACAGCACCAAAATAAAACATAAACTCATACAAATCTAGATCATCAATCAACCCAAAGACAAAGGATATCTACTCAAAACATCATAGGATGGCAACACATCATTGGATCATAATATGTGGCATAAAGCACCATGTTCAAGTAGTGATTACAGCGGGGTGCGGGAGAGTGGACCGTGTAAAATAGATGAGGATGGTGATGATGATGGTGATGTTGATGAAGACGATCACCGCGGCGATGATTCCCCTCCCGATGGCACTCCGGCTCCACCGAGAGAGAGGAGGAGAGGTTCCCCCCTTGTGCTTCCTCCTTCATGGCCTCCCCCTAGATGGGGAGAGGTTCTCCCTCTGGTCCTTGGCCTTCATGGCGATGATGGCCCCTCCTAGATCCTCCTCCATGGCCTCCGATGATGATGGCCCCCTCCGGTAGGGTGCCAGAGAGGGCCTAGATTGATTTCTCGTGGCTACAGAGCCTTGCGGTGGTGGAACTTTCGATCTAGGTTTTTTTCTAGAGGTTTGGGTATTTATAGGAGAGGTTGGCGTCAAGAACGAGTCAGGGGGCCCCACGGGAAGTCCACGAGGCACAAGGGCGCGCCCTCCACCCTCGTGGGGCCCATGGGCCTCCCCTCCGGTAACTCTTTGTTCCAGTATTTTTTATATTTTCCAGAAAAATTCTTCGTTGATTTTCATCGCATTCTGAGAACTTTTATTTCTGCACAAAAACAACACCACAGTAGTTCTGCTGAAAACAGCGTCAGTCCGGGTTAGTTCTAATCAAATCATACCAAAATCATATAAAACTATTGTAAACATGGCATGAATACTTCATAAATTATAGATACGTTGGAGACGTATCAGCATCCCCAAGCTTAATTCCTGCTCGTCCTCGAGTAGGTAAATGATAAAAGAAATAATTTATGAAGTGTGAATGCTAGCAAGTGCATAAGTTTGATCAATGATAGTTCCAATCACTTTTTCTAGCATCATTATATATCATAACAGTACCTCAACTCATGAAACTTCTCATTATCAAGTAACAAGCTATTCACATGTTAAAGTATAGATGATAAACTTTCTTGAAAACTAACAAACCGTGCTCTTAGTCATCAAACAATTGATATTCATCTTATTTTCGGGAAGGGTCTATGTAAGAGATTTGATTCAGCAAACTCCACATACTCAACTATCATTTAATCTTTCAATTGCTAACACTCATGTGATATTTATGGGTTCAAAGTTTTAATCGGACACAGAGAAAGATAGGGGCTTATAGTTTCGCCTCCCAACCTTTTACCTCAAGGGTAATGTCAACAATAATAATTTATGAAAACCTACATCCAAGTGGATATATATATCCGGATCGCTCCAACACAAAGCGCTTGCCAAAGGAAAAAATGTAAAATGGAAAGGTGATGATCCCCATGACTCTTGTATTAGGATAGAAGGTAAAAGTAAAAGATAGGCCCTTCGCAGAAGGAAGCAGAGGTTGTCATGCGATTTTATGGTTGGATGCACAAAATCTTAATGCAAAAGAACGTCACTTTAATTGCCGCTTGTGATAAAGACCTTTATTATGCAGTCCATCGCTTTTATTTCTTCCCTATCACAAGTTCGTATAAAGCTTATTTTCTTCGCACTAATAGATCATACATATTTAAGGAGCAATTTTTTATTGCATGCACCGATGACAACTTACTTGAAGGATCTTACTCAATCCATAGGTAGGTATGGTGGACTCTCATGGAAAAACTGGGTTAATGAATGTTTGGAAGCACAAGTAGTATCTCTACTTGGTGCAAAGAATTTGGCTAGCAAGAGAGGGAAATGCAAGCTCAACATGTTGGGTGATCCAAGACAATATAACGTTTCAGATATAGGAAAACATAACCCATTAAGTTGTCTTCCTTGTCCAACATCAACTTTTTAGCATGTCATATTTTAATGAGTGCTCACAATTACAAAAGATGTCCAAGATAGTATATTTATATGTGAAATCTCTCTTCCTTCAATATTCTTTCATGAATTGTTCATGTGACCAATTCTGCGTTTGCTAACTTTCAATAAGTTTACTACCTATACTTATTATGTGTGAAGCCCCATATATAAATTCAGATTTATGATATTCACTTCATTCAACCATTTACTAATAGGATATACGTGAAGCACGTGAGTAAATGACAAACTACTCCAAAAAAGATATGAGTGAAGAACAATGAGTAGTCAAATAATTAACTAGCCATTGTAGGATTCCTTTTCATTCAAGATTTCAGATCCAATGATTTTATTCAAACAGCAAGTAAAGTTGAAAATACGCTCCAAGCAAAACACATATCATGTGACGAATAAAAATATAGCTCTGAGTAAGGTATACCGATAGTTTTGAAGACGAAAGAGGGGATGCCTTCCGGAGCATCCCCAAGCTTAGGCGCTTGAGTCTTCCTTGAATATTACCTTGGGGTGCCTTGGTCATCCCCAAGATTAGGGTCTTTCCACTCCTTATTCTCCTCATATTGATATCTCACCAAAAACTTGAAAACTTCAATCACACAAAACTTAACGGAACTTCGTGAGATAGGTTAGTATGATAAAGAGTAAACCATTCACTTTGGTACTATCAAAGAAAAGGTTCATAATTGTTCTCACACAATGCCTACTGTACCATATCATTTCTACAATTTATATTGAGAAATATAAGCCATAGAAACTAGAAAATAAGCAAACTATGCAATGAAAACAGAATCTGTCAGAAACAGAACAGCCTGTAACGATCTTAACAGCAACCATACTTCTGCTACTCCAAAAATTGTGAAATAAATGGGTGGACGTGAGGAATTTGTCTATTAATCTTCTGCAAAAAGAATCAACTCAAAATCACTCTTATGTAAAAATATGACAGCTAATCTCGTGAGCACAAAGTTTCTTTTTTTTACAGCAAGATCACATCAACTTTCACCCAAGTCCTCCCAAAGGTCTTACTTGGCACTTTATTGAAACAAAAGCTATAAAACATGATTACTACAGTAGATTAATCGTGTAAACACACAAAAAAAAGTAAGGGTAAATATTGGGTTGTCTCCCAACAAGCGCTTTCCTTTAGTGCCTTTTAGCTAGGCATGATGATTTCAATGATGCTCACATAAAAGATAAGAATTGAAACATAAAGAGAGCATCATGAAGAATATGACTAGCACATTTAAATCTAACCCACTTCCTATGCCTAGGGATTTTGTGAGCACACAATTTATAGGAACAAGAATCAACTAGCATAGGAAGGCAAAACAAGTATAACTTCAAAACTTTAAGCACACAGAGAGGAAACTTGATATTATTGCAACTCCTACAAGCATGTATTCCTCCCTCATAATAATTTTCAGTGGCATCATGAATGAGTTCAACAATATAACCATCACATAAAGCATTATTTTCATGATCTACAAGCATAGAAATTTTACTACTCTCCACATAAGCAAAATTCTTCTCATTCGGAAAGTGGGAGCAAACTCAACAAAATAACTGTCATGTGAGGCATAATCCAATTGAAAATTAAAATCATGATGACAAGTTTCATGGTTAAAATTATTCTTTGTAGCATACATGTCATCACAATAATCATCATAGATAGCAACTTTGTTCTCATAATCAATTGGAACCTCTTCCGAAATAGTGGAATCATTACTAACTAAAGTCGACACTCTTCCAAATCCACTTTCATAAATGATAGTATTGCTCATACTCCAAAAGATATAAGTGAAGTTCATGGAGCATTCTACATTAATATAGACTAACCAATATCCAAGCTCAAAATATATAAGTGAAGCACACGAAGCATTCTATAAAACCATACTCAAAGATTTAAGTGAAGCACAAAGAGCAATTCTATAAGATCATACTTAAAAGATATAAGTGAAGCACATGAAGTATTCTATAAATCAATGAAGGGCTATCTCATACTAGCATGGTTCTTAAAGTAAAAAAAAACACAAAGGACACAAATCATGTGAACAAAACAAAAAACTGAGGTATACCGATAATTGTTGAAGAAGAAAGATGGGATGCCAACCGGGGCATCCCCAAGCTTAGATGCTTGAGTGTCCTTGAAATATTTACTTGGGGTGCCTTGGGCATCCCCAAGCTTGAACTCTTGCCTCTCTTTATTCTTCTCATATTGATAGCTCCTCAATCTTCGAACACTTCATCCACACAAAACTTTAACAAAAACTTTGTGAGATCCGTTAGTATAACAAAGCAAATCACCACCTTTAGGTACTGTTGCAAACTTATTCCAATTTCATATTACAACTATATCTACTGTATTCCAACTTCACCATGGTTCATACCCCCCGATACTACCCATAGATTCATCAAAATAAGCGATCAACACATAGAAAACAGAATCTGTCAAAAACAGGATAGTCTGTAGTAATCTGGAAGTTTAGTAAACTTCTGTAACTCCAAAAAATTCAAAACAAATATGAAAATTTTAAAAATTTGTACAGAATGTGCAAGAAGTTTCAGACCCATTTGAATTTCCAGTAAAAAATGTAAATTCACGCACTATAGCCAAAGTTTCTGTTTTTGTACTGCACATAGTAAACAAGCAATCTAATCATCCTAAAACCGAAGCTTGGCACATTATTTTTATAATACAATGGATATATACAAAAGGATAATTATTTTCAGAGAATCTTCCATGAATTTTTTTACATTGTTTCCATGAGCATGAACACAAGTGTTCAAGGTCGACCCTCACTTCTCCAATGCATAACCTTCCAATCACTTCTCTTATTGAAAACCTTTTTAGGCACGAGAGGCAAGTAAATTTTTTTTGTATTTTTATTCTTTTTTAAAAAATTGTATGTTTCACCCACAACTAAGCAAAACTAAAAAGGGAAAACAAAAACTACTTAGTGAAGAAAGCAAACAAGCATACACGAAAATATCAACCCCACGCTATTGCTCCCCGGCAACGGCGCCAGAAAAGAGCTTGATAATCCCCAAGTGCAGGGAATCATCGTAGCAATTCCCAAAGGTGGGAGTGATAAGTATGGAGTGTCGAACCCACAAGGAGCTAAAGGTAAGATCAATATTCTCTCAAGTCCTATCTGCCACTGATACGACTCTACGTACACCGAACGTTTGCTTCCAACTAGAAACGATAAATAAAACTACGTTGTGGGTATGAAGAGGATAACTTTGCATGATATCGGAGAGCTAAAATATAAAAGTAGGTGCTGTTATCATAAAGTTAGAATATATTACTAAATATTATAAATAGCGAGTGTGGAATAATGAAGGGTCGGTGTGCGGAATTATCCTAGGCAATCGTTAACAAGACCGGTAGTCGTCATTGCAATTTCATATGAGGGAGAGGCATAAGCTAACATACTTTCTCTTCTTGGATCATATGCACTTATGATTGGAACTCTAGCAAGCATCCGCAACTACTAAAGATCATTAAGGTAAAACCCAACCATAGCATTAACATATCAAGTCCCCTTTATCCCATACGCAATAACCCCCTTACTCGGGTTTATGCTTCTGTCACTCAAGCAACCCACTATAAGCGAATCATGAATGTATTGCAACACCCTACAGCGGGAATCCCTCACGCTTGCGCGACACGGAGGGCACAATAGGACAGCACCAAAATAAAACATACAACTCATACCTAGATCATCAATCAACCCAAAGACAAAGGATATCTACTCAAAACATCATAGGATGGCAACACATCATTGGATCATAATATGTGGCATAAAGCACCATGTTCAAGTAGGGATTACAGCCGGGTGCGGGAGAGTGGACCGCGTAAAATAGATGAGGATGGTGATGATGATGGTGATGTTGATGAAGACAATCACCGCGGCGATGATTCCCCTCCCGATGGCACTCCGGCACCACTGAGAGAGAGGAGGAGAGCCCCCCCCTTTGTGCTTCCTCCTTCATGGCCTTCCCCTAGATGGGGAGAGGTTCTCTGTTTGGTCCTTGGCCTTCATGGCGATGATGGCCCCTCCGGGATCCTCCTCCATGGCCTCCGGTGATGATGGCCCCCTCCGGCAGGGTGCCAGAGAGGGCCTAGATTGATTTCTCGTGGCTATAGAGCCTTGCGGCGGCGGAACTTCCGATCTAGGTTATTTTCTGGAGGTTTGGGTATTTATAGGAGAGGTTGGCGTCGAGAACAAGTCAGGGGGGCCCACGGGAAGTCCACGAGGCACAGGGGCGCGCCCTCCACCCTCGTGGGGCCCACGGGCCTCCCCTCCGGTAACTCTTTGTTCCATATATTTTCTAGAAAAATTCTCCGTTGATTTTCATCGCATTCCAAGAACTTTTATTTCTGCACAAAAACAACACCACGGTAGTTCCGCTGAAAACAGTGTCAGTCCGGGTTAGTTCTAATCAAATCATACCAAAATCATATAAAACTATTGTAAACATGGCATGAATACTTCATAAATTATAGATACGTTGGAGACGTATCAGAGGGTAATGGGGCGATAATCATTGACTGTCTCAGGTGCATTGGTCTTCGGTGTGAGGGTAATGTGACCAGTGTTCAAGCTCTCTAAGTTGAAGTCCCCATGATGGAATTCCTCGCAGAGAAGGTAGAAATCCTATTTTATGATAGGCTAGCATGCTTTGAGAAAAGCACCATTAAAGCCATCCGGACTGGGTGCTCTATCAGGAGGCATTTCTTTTACAACCGCATCAATTTCTTCATGAGTAAATGGCGTGGTCAGGGTCGCAAAATCTACCTCTTCCCTCATCAGCCGTGAAAGATTAAATTTCATGTTTAGGGGGTTATTTTTTCCCAATCCGGGCTTGTCCATCACTTACTTGTTAGTTGAAAGCAAACATTGGTTGCGAAGTTGCCTTTGTCCGGTTTGCACCTTCAGATCCGCCATGGCACGCTCAAGACTATACTCGCAATGCTTATGGTTTTCCCCTTTTATATTCCACACTAGTTAAATGATAGTAGACTAAATTTCAAAATTGGGTCAGTCGATTTTTGAGAGCTCGCCGGAGTTCGCTGGTCTGAAGGAAGGGGCTCGCCGGAGGGCTACCCCATTATCTATCTCAGGGTTTCAGATGGGGACAGTGGTTGTGGGGGCTGTTGTCAGCTATGGTGGGGCCTCGCCGGAGGAAAAACTCGAGGCGGGTGGGGCGATGAGGTTAGCTGGAGGGATGGCCGGTGGCGGCGGAAGATCGGAGGTGGTGGGCAGTTCAGGGGAGGGCGGGGGCCGGCGACCCGTGCGGTGGTCTTTAGGGGAAGAATAAGCAGAAGAAGAAGGGTTAGGAGACGTAGGATCTTCGTCCAACCGCCTGAAATGGTCGACTGACCCAAATGACGAAAGTCAGGCGACTTGCATGTAGACATTCCCATATATTCAGTACTATTATCGTAGGTGCTTTGAGACGTATGTGCAAGCAGTGCTCCTCAACCCATCAAGCTAAACAACATGCCACTCATAATTCCAAACTTAGATGCTCAAATACGAATCTTGATGCTGACATGTACTAAAACTGAGAATGTTTAATTGGTCAGTTAATGTTCCTACTTTACTTTCAAAAAGCACATGTGCCACATATCGAGGGACAGCAGGGAGTTGCGTTCTTTATGTGCTCTGGTTCATCATGTGTGGCCAACCAACATTTTATTATCCAAAATCTGCTTGCTCTTCTTTAGCATGCTCCTCTTCTGTTCTTCCTTTGTAAGTACTCTCTCCGTACCTAAATATAAGTCTTTGTAGAGATACCTCCATGGACTACATATGGAGCAAAATGAGTGAATCTACACTCTAAATGTATCTATATACATCCGTATGTGATCCATAGTGGAATCTCTACAAAGATTTGTATTTAGGAACAGAGGGAGTATAATAGTTGTACAATATGTTCTTTGTAGTGAAGAGGAGCAGGGACATTTGCAGTGTACAGGTCTATTCGGTCGCTTGTCATGGACGCTTTCAACTCTTCGTATTTAATCGTATGTGTCGCCTTTGAGAGTTAGACTGATAGTAACAGTACTGCGCTGTAGGGAGCTGGTATGCGAAGCCTTTCTAGCCGTACCGGCAATACTAGCACATACATTCCAGCAAGTTCCACATTCCTGATTTTACTCCTGATGCTTAGGGTTTTCCCATTATATCCACACTACGATCTCCATAGGTGCTTTGTGTCCTACCAGCAGCTGTCCACCCTTTAAAGCTAAATAACACACCAATCATACGTCCTAAGGTTCTTCAAATACGAATGTGATATGATACTGACATTAGCTAACAGACACACATTTAATTGGTTAGCTAATGCTCCCAATTGAGTTTCCAAATGCATGTGACCGCATATAGAGAGACATCATGGAATTGCATTTCTTTGGGCGCTCTGATTCATCATGGGTGGGCAACCAACATTGTATAGAAAGAAGGGCAATCTCAATAATATGCTTCCCCTTCTATTCTTTAACATGTTCCTCTTCTATTCTTCTTTAGTAAGCATAGTATGTTCCTTGTCAGGAAGGGGAGCATGGACATGTCCAATCGACAGCTCTATTGGGCCGGTTCTGCTAATGATTTCGCACTTCGAGTTGGTCTACCATAATACCCCGGAAATGGTGGGAGCCGTGCGGTCTTTGATAGACCAAACTGATAGTAACAGCTGTGCGTCTTCAGATGAATAGAGCTAGCCTATAGGTGATCAATAGGCTGCATATTAGTAGCGGCAAAACCCTGTGTTTTCCAGCCAGTTCCGCTTTCCTGATTTATTTATGGTGGTTATGGTGTACCCCTATTATCTACACTACGATCTGCCTACTGGCTCTGCGCTCTCGTTATCATGGTTTGGCAATAAACTTTCTATACGGTATATTATGAACCTATCATCTGCCAACTATCCTTACATCTGGGGCTCCCAACAGGGAGCCTATTTTTGTGTGTAGCTGTGCCAGATTATATTAATCTACTCACCATATTATAGCACACATGGGCTCTCTCATCCGAATCCAGTGATAGCACACAAGGGTTTATAGGGAGCCTCCATTATATTACAAAATCCTCTGCATTACAAAGATAATCTCACTACTATTTGTGTTTTCATGCTTTACAGATATTGTACGTAATCACAATGAATATAAGAATGCGCACATCAGAAGAATATTGCGGAACAGTTCAATGGGTAACAAACTTGGCATCAAGGGATTGAGGTCCATTGTGGATGCAATGAAGCCCACATGCTCCCGACCTATAGATTCGTATTTAGAATATGATCCTAATGACTATTCTGAGCTCAAGGAGTCAAAGGCAGATGGCCTATCCTATTCACCCAATAAGGCGCATGTTCTAATTTGGCAAGGTTTTATTGGTTGCTCATATCTTACATAAGGTGTCTCACATTTCTTTTGCTTTGTTGCACCGCCATCTGCTTAGTTTACTCATGATATATGTGAATATGCCATGCCCATCCATTATCAACACCTATTCCATTTGTCGTCATACCATGTTTTTCCATTCAAATGTTGTTCTTGTGTTTCAGACATCCAAAAGGAAGAGGGTGATTGCAGAACCTGAAGGAGTACAAGCAAAGTCCTTGAAAAAGGTGGTGCTACCGGAGAAATCACATAGCACCCGACGTATATTGGCGATAGAACCAGCGCCGCAAAACCTAGGATATCGCAACTATGCTGGTCGCTGATTTGCTCTTGTGAGTACCTATTGTCCTATAGCTGTCCTTACATTCATACCTGGTGGATTATGTGTCATCATTGTGCATTATAGCTTGCTTATCCACTGTTCGCTCCAAATTATCAGATCTATATTAATGCTTAAATTAATGTAGAATAAACCCAATGCTTATGAAGAAATTTAGTTCTGCATTGTTCTTGTAAATATCTGTTGTCCTTCATCACTGTACTTATATTTGTCAGTTAGTTCTTCATGTACACTTTGCAGCTTATTTTCCCTTGTCCTCCATTTTTCTATGCACGGATCTACATTTACTCTTGCCAAAATATTGAATAAAACCAATGTTACTGAAGAAGTTTAGCTCCGCATTGCTCTTGTTAGTACCTTCCGCCTGTATGTTGTATTTACATTTGTACTCTGCATCTTAAGTTACATAATCGCCATTTGTTCCTATATTTTCACATCTATATTTACTCAACTAAATGTAGAATAAAGGCAATACTCTTGAAGAAGAGTGTGTGGTAAACTTCTTGAATTGCCCCCCCCCCCCGTCAATTTTGACAAGGCCTTTATAGAGCCTGTCTTCACTACTAATGTAAGTTTGTCCTCCTCGAGCCTTCAAACTTTGTTGTGTATATTTGGATAGCTATGAGTGCAAATGTTGTTTATTTTTGTCGTCTGCATCAAATTGCTTGTTCAAATTTTATAAAGTAGAAGTACATAAACATAAGTTTGTCCTTCTCAATTTCAGTCTTTAGTTGTACAACCTAGTTCCTTATTCGTACCATGTAAATTAAACTAAACATAGCAAGTTATCTTCTTTAGCACTATGTGTATGCTTGTGATCTTGATTTGTAATCCAGTGGTGTGATGAAACTACCAACAACAGCACAATGTCATATCCTGCTATGTCTCAACTATGAACAATGCCATATTATATTAATGTTATTTAAATCGTGTCTCTTTATTTACCAATCTAAAATGGTATAAATTGACAGTACACTCACCATTCATGCTTATACGTTGTTTAGAACTACATCTATGCTTGTGTTCTTGATCTGTAATCCAGTGGTCTGGTGAAGCTGGCCGCTCCTGCACAATGCCATTTCATGCCGTCTTAACTATGAACAATGCCTATTATGTTAATGCTATTTTAAACCGTGTCTCTTTATTTCTGATAAAGAAATGAGATGAATTGACAGCGCTAATGCTTATACGTGCAAAACCTGTTATCTACCTACTTGTTTCTCTTTCAGGGTGACAGCACTGCTGCTAGGAAGAACTGCCACAATGATAGTGAGACGAACCCATTATTTGTCCCTCTAACACATATTCCAGAGGAGAAGGCAACACATCTTGAGGGTAGGGATACAACCACAAAGTCACATCTTGATGGAGTGTCAAACTTACTCAGTGACACAAGCTCGATGAAGTCGCCGCCTGAATATGTTCGACTTCTTCAGTCTTAAATTCAAGCAGAAATACATGCTTCCGCTCAAATCCGACTGGAACTCCAATCTCTATGCAAGATTAACCGTAAGTACAAGACGTTTATTGATGCTATGCAGCTTAAGTTGGTGGATATGAGCGCCAGAGAAGCACAGTCTCATCAGGTTGCTAAGTTGCTTGTGATGTAGCTCCTGGGCCGGGCTAACCCTTCTTGAACTGTGTTAAAGAGCTGTCGGTTTTGTCTATTATTTTGTCGGCCTGTTAACTTCCACTGGTGGCGACCTGCCCAGTTTATGTAATCTGCTTTCTGGTTGCCCTTTATTATCAATGGTGTCAAACTTTGATGCCTAGGGGATGTAATATGCTGTAATTTCTTTGTTGTATAGTCTAGGTTTATTCTTCGTCATGATGTTGTAATTTATTTGTTGTTTCTGCTCTCGTCGCTCTGAGAAAAGATCGTAATCTTCGATCGGTGCGCAATGAGCCAATAGGTTAGGTTTATAAAATAATAATTTTTGTACTAAAACTGGTCGGTCGCCACGGGCCGAACCGTGGGCCTACAATCATCTTGGGCCATTAGTTAGGTCTAGTCTTAATCTGGCCCACTAATAGTTTTGGGCCTTTAAAAGGCCAAGTAAACCGCTTGCCTTAATTGGGCCCGAAAATTAAATAGGCTTTTAACAGATTGAGAACTAGATTCAGCCCTAATTGTGGCGAACAAATCACGGGCCGACAGCGTGCTGTAATATAAATAGGCTCATTATTGGCACATTCGGGTGACGGGCCATTAACAGGGTGAAATGTTTTTGGGCCTTGGCTGACCCAATTACATGACGGGCGGGAAGCAGGCCGGATGTATAACGGGCCTAAATTAGGCCCAACACTCTCAAGGACCTTTAACGGGCCGATAGGCAGTTTGGGCTAGAATATATCCACGAAGACTATGGTCCGTTAAGAGGCCGAAAATAACTACAGACCATAATTAGGCCCAACTACAACTCGGGCCTTTAAATGGCTGAAAGTGAAACCGGGCCAAAAGAGACCCATATGTAGACAGGGCCGCTGACAGGCCAAAACTAATATCGAGCCGAACTGTTAAATGGGCCATTAAGAGGCCGAAGAGCAAATCAGGCCGCCAATTGACCCAATGGCACAGTAGCTGTTAAAAGGGTCGTATCTGTTATGGGCCGTAATTTGGCCCAAGAAATAAAAGTCAGTTAATGGGCCTAATCAGGTGTGGACCGTAATTTGGCCCAAACTATTGCAGGCTGTTAACAGGCCAGATCTGATATGGGTCCTAAACTGGCCCAGAATATTGCAATCATTTAACGGCCCGTATCTGATGTGGGCTATAATTTGGTCCAGAAAATGTTAGGCTATTAGTGGGACGACCCATTAGATCTGACGAAATCTTGTGGGCCTGTTCCTGGGCCAGCTTTTAGACCTATATGGGCCTCTATTGGGCCATCCCACGTGTCAACGTTTCATTGGTGACTCTTGTCAAATGGACGGTTGACATCTGTCCCAACGCTGAGCCGACACGTGGTTCGTCGGCGAATGAGAATTTTACACGTGGAAAATCGCCATTGGTCCGGGCTGTTCACGGGTTATCGGATCCAAACCGGAACTCGATAGCTTAACGGCGACCCGTTACGGTGGATGCCACGTGTCGGTCACCCTTGACGAAAGCACTTCTATGATGCGCGGTTTATCGTCATGGAAGTGGACACTTCCGTGATGATAATTTTGGTAATGTCATGGAACACTTCTACGACAGTACAGGTATGACTATCTTGATTCTGTCATAAAATCGTCATGGATGTACATGCATGACAGAAAACGTGACCTACTATTACAAACACGTATCATCACATAAGTGTATTTTTTTGTAGTGATGTGTAGATGACATCACGAGTAGAACACAAAGGAGTTTGTGGGCATTAATATTCAGATTGCTTCCTTCCTTGGTCTTTTCTTGATTCGGCGGTATTCTGGGATGAAGCGCCTGGACCAACTTTACATGTCCACGTACATGAGACCGGTTCCATCGACTGACATGCAACTTGTTGCATAAAGATGGTTGGCGGATGTCTGTCTCTCCCACCTTAGTTGAATTGGATTAGGCAAAGCCGATCCTTGTAGAAGGTTAAATAGCAACTTGTATATCACCTTTGTGGCTTTGCGTAGGTAAGAACGGTTCTTACTAGTTACCCACGACAGCCACGTAAAACATGCAACAACAAAGTAGAGGACGTCTAACTTGTTTTTGCAAGCTATGTTGTGATATGATAAGGCCAAAGACATGATAGGGTATATTTGATGTATGAGATGATCATGTTTGTATAGATTATCATGACTTGCATGTCGATGAATACGGCTACCGGCAGGAGCCATAGGGTTGCCTTTAATTATTGTATGACCTGCGTGTCAATCATTAAGCGCTATGTAATGCTTTACTTTATCGCTAAACGGTAGCAATAGTTGTAGAAGCATGGTTGGCATGACAACCCCGATGGCGACATGATGATGGAGATCATGGTGTCATGTCGGTGATGATTGAGATCATGCCGATGCTTTGGAGATGGAGATCAAAAGCACAAGATGATGGCCATATCATGTCACTTATGATTTGCATGTGATGTTAATCCTTTTATGCATCTTATTCTGCTTAGGATGACGGTAGCATTATAAGGTGATCCCTCACTTAAATTTCAAGATAAAATTGTGTTCTCCCCAAGTGTGCACCATTGTGAAAGTTCGTCGTTTTGAAGCACCACGTGATGATCGGGTGTGATAGACTCTACATTCACATACAACTGGTGCAAGCCAGTTTTGCACATGCGGAACACTTAGGTTAAACTTGACGAGCCTAGCATGTACATGCATGGCCTTAGAACACAGGAGACCGGAAGGTCGAAAATGAGTCACATAGTAGATATGATCAACATGGAGATGTTCACCATTGAAACCACCTCATCTCAAGTGATGATCGGACTTGGGTTGGTGGATTTGGATCATGTCACACTTAGACAACCAAAGGGATGTTGATTTGACTTGGAGTTCATTAGTAATTTGATTAACTGGACTAATTATCATGAACATAGTCAAAATGTCTTTGCAAATTATGGTGTATAGCTCGCGTTGTAGCTCCCCTGTTTTTGATGCGTTCCTAGAGAAAACTAATTAAGTTGAAAGATAATGGTAGCAATTATGCGGACTGGGTCCATGATCTGAGGATTGTCCTCATTGTTGCACAGAAGGCATATGTCCTTGATGCACCGCTTGGAGCACCACCCCCTCAAGCGTAGTCTATGGGTGTTGTGAACATCTGGCAGACACGTTTTGATGACTACTTGATAGTTTAGTGCGCCATGCTTTACGACTTAGAATCGGGGCTCCAAAGACGTTTTGAATGCCATGGAACATATGAGATGTTACAAGAGATGAAATTGGTATTTTAGGCTCATGCCCGTGTTGAGAGGTATGAGACCTCTGACAAGTTCTTTGCCTACAAGATGGAGGAGAATAGCCTAGCCAGTGAGCATGTGCTCAGAATGTCTGGGTGCTACAATTGCTTGAATCAAGTGGGAGTTAATCTTCCAGATAAGATAGTGATTGATAGAGTTCTCCAGTCACTATCACGAAGCTATTACAACTTCGTGATGAACTATAACATGCAAGGGATGGAGATGATCCCGGAGCTGTTCGCGATGCTTAAGGTCGCGAAGGTATAAATCAATAAGGAGCATCAAGTGTTGATGGTTAACAAGACCACTGGTTTCAAGAAGGGAAGGGCAAGAAGAGAAACTTCACGAATGGCAAGCTAGTTGCCGCTCCAGTGAAGAAACCCAAGGTTGAACCCAAACCCGAGACTAAGTGCTTCTATTGTAAGGGGAACGATCACTGGTAGCAGAACTGCCCCAAATACTTTGTAGATAAGAAGGCTGGCAACTTCAACAAAAATATATTTGTACGTGTTATTGATGTGTACCTTACTAGTACTCCTGGTAGCACCTGAGTATTAGATACCAGTTCAGTTGCTAATATTGGTAACTTGAAACAAAAGCTGCGGAATAAACGAAGACTCTAGCTGAGGGCGAGGTGAGGATGTGTGTTGGAAGTGTTTCCAAGGTTGATGTGATCACCATCGCACGCTCCCTCTACCTTCGGATTAGTGTTGAACCTAGATAAATGTTATTTGGTGTCTGCCTTGAGCATGAACATGATTATATTGTATTTATTGCAATACGGTTATTCATTTAAGTCAGAGAATAATGGTTATTCGGTTTACATTAATAATACCTTCTATGGTCATGCACCCAATGTGAATGGTTTATTGAATCTCGATTGTAGTGATACACATGTTCATAATATTGATGCCAAAAGATGCAACGTTAATGATGATAGTACCACATACTTGTGGCACTGCTACTTAAGTCATATTGCTGTAAAGTGCATGAAGAAGCTCCACGCTGATGGATCATTGGACTCACTCGATTTTGAATCGCTTGAGACATGCGAACCATGCCTCATGGGCAAGATGACTAAGACCCCGTTTTCTAGTACGATGGAGCGGGCACGTGACTTATTGGAAATGGTACATACGGATGTATGCGGTCCAATGAGTATTGAAGCACGCAGTGGATATCATTATTTTCTTACCTTCACTGATGATCTGAGTAGATATGGGTATATTTACTTAATGAAACACAACTCTGAAATGTTTGAAAATTTCAAACAATTTCAGAGTAAAGTTGAAGATCATCGTGACAAGAAGATAAAATGTTTATGATATGATCGTGGAGGTGAATATCTGAGTTACGAGTTTGGTATATGATGTCGCTTGAACTACATCGGTATTTCCCCAAGGAGGAAGGGATGATGCAGCATAGCTACGGTAGGTATTTCCCTTAGTTATAAAACCAAGGTTATCAATTAGTAGGATAATCAAGCAACACTATGTAAACAGTACCTGCACACAAAGAACAAATACTTGCAACCCGAAGCTTATGAGGGGTTGTCAATCCCTCTTCGGGTAACAGCGCCAGAAATTGTCAAGCTGGCGGGATAAAAATTGTGGTAGATTGGATAAATAGATCTCGATAAAACATGAAATAAAATAAGTAACAAAAAAGTGCAACAAGGTATTTTTGGGTTTTTGGAATAATAGATCTAAAAATAAAAGCAAATAAAAATAGATCTCAAAGTAAATATGATAAAGAATAGACCCGAGGGCCGTAGATTTCACTGGTGGCTTCTCTCGAGAAAATAGCATACGGCGGGTAAGCAAATTACTGTTGGGAAATTGATAGAAGTTTGAATAATTATGACGATATCCAAGGAAATGATCAATATATAGGCCTCACGTCCAAGATTAGTAGACCAACTCCTGTCTGCATCTACTACTATTACTCCACACCTCGACCGCTATCTAGCATGCATCTAGTGTATTAAGTTTTATGGAGAAATGGAGTAATGCAATAAGAACGATGAAATGATGTAGATGAGATCTATTCATGTAGGAATAGCCCCCATCTTGTTATCCTTAATAGCAACGATACATGCGTGTCTTGCTGCCCCTTTTGTCATTGGGAAAGAACACCGCACGATTGAACCCATCACAAAGCACCTCTTCCCATGGCAAGAAAAATCGACCTAGTTGGCCTAACTAAACCAAAGATTCGAAGAATAAATACGAGGCTATAAATAATCCTGCATATAAGAGATCAAAAGAAGACTCAAATAATATTCATGGATATAGATCTGATCATAAACTCAAAGTTCATCGGATCCCAACAAACACACCGCAAAAAGAGTTACATGAAACCGATATCCAAGAGACCATTGTATTGAGAATCAAAAGAGAGAGAGAGAGAGGAAGCCATCTAGCTACTGACTACGGACCCATAGGTCTATGATGAACTACTCACGCATCGTCGGTGAGGCACCAATGAGGATGATGAACCCCTCCGTGATGATGTCTAGATGGGATCTCGTGGTTATGGAACTTGCGGCAGCTGGAATTGTGTTTCGTCGACTCCCCTAGGGTTTCTGGAATATTTGGGGATTTATAGGGCGAAGAGGCGATGCGGGAGGCCACCCAGGGGGGCACAACCCCCTTGGGTGCACCTGGGCTCCTGGGCGCACCCAGGTGGGTTGTGCCCACCTCGGGCCTCCCCTCTGGTACTTCTATGGACCATGTTGTGTCTTGTGGTCTAGAAAAATTCTCCAAAAAGTTTTGCTGCGTTTGGACTCCGTTTGGTACTGATATTCTGTGAAGTAAAAAACAAGCAAAAAACAGCAACTGACACTGGGCACTATGTCCATAGGTTACTCCCAAAAAATGATATAAAGTTGCTATAAAATGATTGTAAAACATCCAAGAATGATAACATAACAACATGGAACAAGCAAAAATTATAGATACGTTGGAGACATATCAGTATACATTTAAAATATATGTGGAAATTGTTTTACAATTCATGCCACCTGGAACACCACAGCGTAATGGTGTGTCCGAACGTCGTAATCGTACTCTATTGGATATGGTGTGATCTATGATGTCTCTTACTGAATTGCCACTATATTTTTGGGTTTATGCATTAGAGACAACTACATTCACTTTAAATAGGGCACCATCTAAATTCGTTGAGACGACATCGTATGATTATGGTTTGGCAAAGGTTTGGGGCTGCGCCGCTTATGTGAAAAGACTTCAGCCTAATAAGCTCGAACCCAAAGCGGACAAGTGCGTCTCCATAGGATACCCTAAGGAAATAGTTGGGTACACCTTCTATCTCAGATCCGAAGGCAAGGTCTTTGTTGCGAAGAATGGATCCTTTCTAGAGAAGGAGTTTCTCTCGAAAGAATTGAGTGGGAGGAAGGTAGAACTTGATGAGGTTGTTGAACCGTCACTTCAGTTAGAAAGTAGCACGATGCACAAGATGTTTCTGCGGCGCCTGCGCCAAGTGAAGACAAAGCTAATGATGATGATCATGAAGCTGCAGATCAACAAGTTACTACCGAGCCTCGTAGGTCGACAAGGACTCGTACCGCCCCTGAGTGGTACGGCAATCCTGTCTTGGAGGTCATGTTGTTAGACAACAGTGAACCTATGAAGAAGCGATGGTGGGCCCAAATTCCAACAAATGGCTATGAGCCATGAAATCCGAAGTAGGATCCATGTATAAAAACCAAGTACGGACTTTGGTAGACTTGCTCGATGACCGGTATGCCATTAAGCACAAATGGATCTTTTGAGACAGATGCTGATGGTAATGCCACAGTTTATGAAGCTCTACTTGTCGCAAAGAAGTTTCCGACAAGTTCAAGGAGTTGACTATGATGAGACTTTCTCACTCATAGTGATGCTAAAGTCTGTTGGGATTATGTTAGCAGTTGCTACATTTTTCGATTACAAAATCTGGCAGATGGATGTCAAAACAGAGTTCCTTAACGGTTTCTGTGAGGAAAGGTTGTATGTGATACAACCAAAAGGTTTTGTTGATCCTAAGGATGCTAAAAGGTATGCAAGCTCGAGCAATCCTTTTATGGACTGGAGCAAGCGTCTTGGAGTTGGAATGTATGCTTTGATCAAAGCTTTTGGATTTTTACAAAGTTTGAAAGAAACTTGTATTTACAAGAAAGTGAGTGGGAGCACTACAACATTTCTGATAACTATATGTGGATGACATATTGTTGATCGGAAATGACGTAGAATTTCTCGAAAGCATAGAGGGTTGTTTGAAAGGAGTTTTTCAAAGGAAGACCTGGGTAAAGCTGCTGGCATATTGGGCATCAAGATCTATAGAGATAGATCAAGACGCCTGATAACCCACAAGTATAGTGGATCAATTGTAGCCTTTCTCGTTAAGTAAGAGTGTTAAACCCACAAGGAGCTAAAGGTAGAACAAATATTCGCCTAAAGTTCTATCGACCACCGATACAACTCTATGCACGCTTTATGTTTGCTTCACCTAGAACAAGTATGAAACTAGAAGTATTTTGTAGGTGTAAAGGGATAGGTTTGCAAGATAATAAATAGCACGTAAATAAAAACTAGGGGCTGTTTAGATAAAGAAATAATTAAGTTAGTTTTAGTAGAGAGATTTTTGTCACAAGAAAGTTATTTTCCGTAGTCAATCGATAACTAGTTCGGTAATCACTATTGCAATTTTATATGAGGGAGAGGCATAAGCTAACATACTTTCTCTACTTGGATCATATGCACTTATGATTGGAAATCTAGCAATCATCCGCAATTACTAAAGATCATTAAGGTAAAACCCAACCATAGCATTAAAGTACCAAGTCCTCTTTACTCCCATACGCAAACAACCTACTTACTCGGGTCTGTGCTTCTGTCACTCATGCCACCCACCATAAGCGAATCATGAACATATTGCAAACCCTACAGCGGGGATCCCTCACGCTTGCGTGACACGGAGAGCACCATAGGACAGCACCAATAATAAAACATGCAACTCAAACCAATCACGATCATCAATCAACCCACAGGACTAAACGAATCTACTCAAACATCATAGGATAGCCACATATTATTGGATAATAATATATAGCATTGAGCACCATGTTTAAGTAGAGGTTACAGCGGGGAGAAGAGGTGTTACACCACTGCATAGAGGGGGAGAGAGTTGGTGATGACGGCGGCGAAGTTGTTGGTGTAGATCGCCGTCACGATGATGGCCCCGACGGTGTTCCAGCGCCACCGGGAGAGAGGGGGAGAGAGCCCCTCCTTCTTCTTCTTCCTTGGCCTCCCCCCTAGATGGGAGGAGGGTTTCCCCTCTGGTCCTTGGCCATCATGGTGGTGGAGGGGCGGGAGCCCCTCCGAGATTGGATCTCTCTCCATGTTTCCTTCTGTTTCTGCATTCCTGTTTTCTGGCCTTTCACCGTTTCTTAAATTCCCGGAGATCCATAACTCCGATTGGGCTGAAATTTTAACATGATTTTTATTTGGATATTATCTTTCTTGCGGCCGAAGAAGGGAACCAACTGCCTTAGGGGGTGGACACAAGCCTCCCAGGCGCTCCCAGGGTAGGGGGCGCGCCCCTAGGGCTCGTGGGCCCCTCTGGCATCGTCTCGCGTTTATTCTTTTTCCCAAAAATCACATATATTCCAAAAAATATCTGTAAGTTTTTATCGTGTTTGGACTCCGTTCGATATGAATATTCTACGAAACAAAAAACATACAACAAACAGGAACTTGGACTAGGCACTGGATCAATATGTTAGTCCCAAAAATAATATAAAAATTTGCCAAAAGTATATGAAAGTTGTAGAATATTGGCATGAAACAATCAAAAATTATAGATACGACAGAGACGTATCAACATCCCCAAGCTTAATTCCTGCTCGTCCTCAAGTAGGTAAATGATAAAAATATAATTTTTGATGTGGATCATATAATCTAATCATGGCATGAATACTAAGACACGAGTGGTTCAAAGCAACAGTCCATCATTTGACATTAAGACAATAATACTTCAAGCATACTAATAAAGCAATCATGTCTTCTCAACATATCATGGGTAAAGAAAGTTATCTGTACAAAATCATATAGTCTGGCTATGCTCCATCTTCGTCACACAAAGTATTTCATCATGCACAACCCCGCTGACAAGTCAATCAATTGTTTCATACTTTTAATGTTCTCAAGCCTTTTCAACTTTCATGCAATACATGGGCGTGAGCCATGGATATAGAACTATAGGTGGAATAGAATATGGTGGTTGTGAGGAGAATACAAAAAGGAGAAAGTCTCACATCACCTAGGAAAACTAATGGGCTATGAAAATGCCCATTAATGGATATCGATGCAAGTGAGTAGGGATTTCCATGCAACAGATGAACTAGAGCTATAAGTGTATGAAAGCTCAAAATAAACTAAGTGGGTGTGCATCCAACTTGCTTGCTCACGAAGACCTAGGGCAATTTTAGGAAGCCCATCATTGGGATATGCAAGCCAAATTCTTATAATGGAAAATTCCCACTAGTATATGAAAGTGATAAAATAAGAGACTCTCTATCATGAATAACACGATGCTATCTCGAAGCACAAGTTTGGAAAAGGATAGTAACATTGTCCCTTCTCTCTTTTTCTCTCGTTTTTTTTATTTGGGGCTCTTTGGCCTCTTATTTATTTTAAGTCCGGAGCCTCATCTCAACTTGTGAGGGAATCATAGCTTCCATCATCCTTTCCTCACATGGGACAGTGCTCTAATGATGACGATCATCACACTTTTATTTACTTACAACTTAAGAATTACACCTTGATACTAGAACAAAGATATGACTCCATTGATATGGATATTCTGCGAAACAAAAAACATGCAACAAACAGGAACTGGCACTGGGCACTGGATCAATATGTTAGTCCCAAAAATAATATAAAAAGTTACCAAAAGTATATGAAAGTTGTATAATATTGGCATGAACCAATCAAAAATTATAGATACGACAGAGACGTATCAACGCCTGATAAGACTTTCACAGAGCACATACCTTGACATGATTTTGAAGGAGTTCAAAATGGATCGGTCAAATAAGGAGTTCTTGCCTGAGTTGTAAGGTGTGAAGTTGAGTAAGACTCAAAGCTCGACCATGGCAGAAGAAAGAGAAAGGACGAAGTTCGTCCACTACACCTTAGCCATAGACTCTATACGGTATGCCGTGTTGTGTACTACACCTAATGTGTGCCTTGCCACGTGTCTGGCAAGGGGGTACAAGTGTGATCTCGGAGTGGATCACTGGATAGTGGTCAAAATTATCCTTAGAGGAATAAGGAAATGTTTCTCGGTTATGGAGGTGATAAAGAGTTCGGCGTAAAGGGTTACGTCGATGCAAGCTTTGACACCAATCCAGATGACTCTTAGTAGCAAACCGGATATGTATAGTGGAGTAGCCATTTGGAATAGCTCCAAGTGGAGCGTGGTAGCAGCATCTACAATAGGACATAGAGATTTGCGAAGTACACGCGGATCGGAATGTTGCAGACTCATTCACTAAAACCTCTCTCACAAGCAAAACATGATCAAACCCCATAACTCATTGGGCGTTAATCACATGGCGATGTGAACTAGATTACTGACTCTAGTGCAAGTGGGATACTGTTGGAAATATGCCCTAGAGGCAATAATAAATTGGTTATTATCATATTTCCTATTCATGATAGTCGTTTAGTATCCATGCTAGAATTGTGTTGATCGGGAACTCAGATACATATGTGGATACATAGACAACAACGTGTCCCTAGTGATCCGCTACTAGAATAGCTCGTTGATCAAATATTGTTAAGGTTTCCTAACCATAGACATGAGTTGTCATTTGATAACGGGATCACATCATTAGGAGAATGATGTGATGGACAAGGCCCAACCATAAGCATAGCATTTGATCGTATTAGTTTATTGCTACTACTTTCTTCATGTCAAGTATCTATTCCTAAGACCATGAGATCATGCAACTCCTTGACACCGGAGGAATGCCTTGTGTGTATCAAATGTCACTTCGTAACTAGATGATCATAAAGGTACTCTACAGGTATCTCTGAGGGTGTCTGTTGGGTTGGCATGGATCGAGATTGGGTTTTGTCACTCCGTATGACGAAGAGGTATCTCTGGGCCCTCTCAGTCATACAACATCACAAGAAGCTTGCAAGCAATGTGACAAAGGAGTTAGTCACATGATCTTGTATTATGGAACGAGTAAAGAGACTTGCCGCTAACGATATTGAACTAGGTATGGAGATACCGACGATCGAATCTCGGGCAAATAATATACCGCTAGACAAAGGGAACTGCATACGGGATTGATTGAATTAATCCTTGGCATCGTGGTTCGACCAATAAAGATCATTGTGCAATATGTGGGAACCAATATGGGCATCCAGGTCCCGCTATTGGTTATTGACTGGAGAGGTGTCTCGGTCATGTCCACATGATTCTCGAACCCGTAGGGTCCGCACGCTTAACGTTTGGTGACGCTAGAGTAGTATTGGGATATTCACGTTGGTGACCGCATGTTGTTCGGAGTCCCGGATGAGATCCCGGATGTCACGAGGAGCTCTGGAATGGTCCGGAGGTAAAGATATACTTATGAAAAGTCATATTTTGGCTACGAAAAAAGTTTCTGGTTTTACCGGTATTGTACCAGGAAGCTTTCAAAATCTTCCGGAAGGTTCTAGAAGGTTCTAGAGGAGTCTGGAAGGATCCCTCCAGCACCTAGGGCGTGCATGGGCTATAGGGGGCATCCTAGCCTTATTGGGCCAGGCGCACCAGCCCCCTAAGGCCCATCCGCCTAGGGGAATGGAAACCCTAAGGGAGAGGGCTCTCCACTTGGCTTGGAGCGCACTCCTCCCTCTTTGGCCGCCTCCCCTCCTTGGAGGAGGGGCTAGGGCTGCGCCCCCACCCCTATATATAGTAGGGAGGAGGCGCAAGGGCTGGAGACAACAATTCCCATGCCTTGCCGCCTCCCCTCTCTCCCGTTCTTCTTCGTTTGTATTTCCGGAGGCGCTTGGCGAAGCCTTGCTGGGATTGCTCCACCACCATCTCCACCATGCCGTCGTGCTGGTTGAGATTGCATCTACTTCTCCTCCCTATCTTGTTGCATCAAGAAGGAGGAGACTTCATCGAGTCGCACATGTGCTGAAGGCGGAGGTGTCGTCCGTTCGGCGCTAGATCGGATTGGATCGCGATTGGATCATGAAGAATACGACTACATCAACCGCGTTTATTAATAATTCTGCTTAGCGATCTACAAGGGTATGTAGATCCAATCTCTCCTCTCGTAGATGGTCATCTCCTAGATTGATTTTGGTGGGCGTAGGAAAATTTTTGTTTCCCATGCAACGTTCCCCTACATTGCCATGAGGCCGCCTGGAACCGCCGACGTCGTGACGCTGCTTGTTGCGCGCGACCTGAGATGGTCGGGGTGTGTGCGCTGGCGTGGGTGTCTTGGATGGCACCGCGTCATCCTTGGAATTTGCCACGCTGCCCGCAGGCAGCACAGCTCCATCCTTGGACCTCATGGCGTGCAGGTTGTTGTTGTTCCCGCTCCGGATGATGTCGCTCGCCTGGCTTAGATCACCAGAATATCGAGGAAGTTGCTCGCCGCCTCCGCCTCCTCCGCCACCACCTGCGTCGTCGCCTGTCTGTGTTGGCATCGGTAACTTGGACATAGATGGACCGGCCGCCGTGGTGCCCTTCTTCTAGGGAGCCATGGCAATGAAGATGACGAAGCTGACGTGCTGACTGCTAAATCAGGTTCGCGCAAGCGATCCCCCTATCTGGCGTGCCAAAGATGTCATGCGTATGACGATCTATGGGACTGGCAAGGTCCCTTCGCAGTTTTACTAGGGAGATCAACGTGCACAAAGAGCAGATGTAGCAATCAACACAAAGATTTACCCAGGTTCGGGCCGCTGTGAAGCATAAAACCCTACTCCTGTTTTGTTGTATTGAGTGTATGAAGCTCAAGTACAAGGAGGCAACATGTCGGCAAGGTTGTGCGAGAAGTGCAGCTTGTGTAAATGAGCAAAGTTCTGACCTTTGTAAAGATAGCCATGGGCCTCCTTCTATAAGGAAAGGGGTCACCACAGTGGCAAAATGGTCTTTACATAAGACAAATAGTGGCTATAGTGCCAAATACATAACTCTAACGGGTTAGGACAAATGCACTGAATGCACCGTGAGGTGTCACGCAAGTGAAGCTCCTAGGGAAGGATCGTCTCTCCTTTTGTGTCATTCGCCCAACTACCTCGTATTATCTTGACACGCTCCTGGGACGAGTGTCATTAAAGTTGTATCTTTGGCAGCGAGCTGACACATGCCCAGACAGAGCTCACCTAACTACCTGCCCGCTTGACACCTACTTGACAAGTCACAAATTGGTCGTTGATGTGGAGTGGTGGCAAGGTAGTGGGATCTTGCCGGCACGGAGCTTGCCGGGTCTTCATTTGCTTGCCGACAACTCCAGCATTGATCTTCTGTACTCTCCTCAGTACTTTTCGACTACCTGCTTGGATGTCTTCTTTATGACTTTATCAACTAGTCTTGTGCTTGTCCTCGGCTGCTCCCCGTCAAGCCCTGCCGTCAGGAAGGCTACTACTACCTGTGCACAAGTCTGGGTACTAAAGGACCCAAACTTTAGTACACCGACAGTAACCATAGAAGCCAATCATTCCCACGTCGTCCTTCTTCCAGACCAAGTAGTCATCATAGGGCCGGACGCCATGGTACAAACGATCGAAGACAGTCTTGCGCATCCAAAAACGCCGGCGAAAATGGTCAATTGGGAGTGCATCCGGGGCAAAGTAGTCGGCCATCAGTGTCAAATGACCGCTCGCCCTATTGCGGTTGAGCACTCGATGACCCTTGATCGAGCCCTTAATTGAGAACATGCTCCTCTGCACGCTCCGCATCTTCAATGACCGCTTGCATCATCCAATATTTGATTTTAATATTTTTCCTCCAATATTTCAATTATTTTGGAGAAGTCATATTTTCTCCCCTCATATATTTTAATATGAAATATTTTTCGGAGAGAAAAATAAATTAAAACCAAAAAAAATCCTCGTTTAATTATTTGATAAAAATCAAATATGAAAACCGCGAAAAATCCCCAACTCTCTCCGAGGGTCCTTGAGTTGCTTAGGATTTTCGAGGATTTGCCAAAATGCAATAAAATATGCTATGCAATGATGATCTAATGTATAACATTCCAAATTGAAAATTTGGGATGTTACAAACCTACCCCCTTAAGATGAATCTCGCCCTCGAGATTCGAGTTGGCTAGAAAATATGTGAGAGTGGTCCTTGCGTAGATCTTCCTCTCGCTCCCAGGTGGCTTCGTCCTCGGTATGGTGACTCCACTGAACTTTGCAAAACTTGATAACCTTGCTGCGGGTGACTCGGCTGGCATACTCAAGAATCTTAACTGGTTTCTCCTCATAGGTCAAGTCACTATCCAACTGAATCGCCTCCAGTGGCACTGTATCTCTCAGTGGTATCTCAGCCCTCTCTGCGTGGCACTTCTTCAACTGGGAAACGTGAAATACATCATGAACTCCTGACAATCCTTCACGCAATTCCAGCTTGTAAGCAACTTCTCCCATACGCTCCAAAACTTTGTATGGTCCTACAAAACGTGGCGCTATCTTTCCTTTAACTCCAAAGCGCTTCACTCCTCGAAGTGGTGATACACGAAGGTAAACTCTGTCTCCGACTTCGTGAACTGTCTCCTTGCGTTTAGAATCCGCATAACTCTTCTGTCTGGATTGGGCTACCTTGAGCCTATCGCGAATCAACTTCACTTTTCGTTCAGACTCTTTAATCAAATCTGGTCCAAACAACTGGCGGTGTCCAACTTCGTCCCATAACAATGGTGTTCTACACCTCCTTCTGTATAAAGCTTCGAAAGGGGCCATCTTCAAACTGGTTTGATAACTGTTGTTGTAAGAAAACTCTGCATACGGAAAATTGTCGTCCCAACTAGATCCATAATCTAGCGCACAAGCTCTCAGCATATCTTCCAAAATCTGATTGACTCTCTCGGTCTGTCCGTCTGTCTGTGGATGAAAGGTTGTACTGAACACTACCCTGGTACCCAAAGTTTCATGTAACTGATTCCAAAACTTTGAAGTAAACTGGGTTCCTCTATCTGATACAATGGTCCTCGGAACTCCATGCAAACATACGATCCTGGTCATGTATATCTTCGCCAGCTTAGCACTGGTGTAAGTGGTCTTTACTGGGATGAAATGAGCTACTTTCGTCAAACGATCGACTACAACCCATATTGAGTCATAGCCTGAACGAGTCCTGGGCAATCCCGTGATAAAATCCATGCCTAGTTTATCCCATTTCCATTCGGGTATCGGCAATGGCTGTAGCAATCCTGCTGGCTCCTGATGCTCTGCCTTCACTCTCTGACATACATCACAAACTGCTACATACTCCGCAATATCCTTCTTCATTCCGGTCCACCAGAAAGTATCCTTCAAATCCAAATACATCTTGGTATTTCCTGGGTGAATCGAATACGGTGAATCATGGGCCTCTTGCAAGATCAACTTCCTGATCTCCGGATCATTGGGCACATAAACGCGGTCCTCAAACCATAAGGTATCATGCTCATCCTCACGAAATCCCTTGGCTTTTCCTTTACTCATTCTTTTCTTTATCTCGTCAATCTCCTTGTCTGTCTTCTGAGCTTCCCTGATCTTTTCATCAAGGTAGACTGAATCTCCAACGTTGCTAAATAGCCTCTTGGAACTATCTCCAAACATAGCTCGCGTAGATCCTCGGCTAATAATTTCGGTAACTCTCCGGTCATGAGTGTGTTGACATGGCTCTTGCGGCTCAACGCGTCTGCTACTACGTTAGCCTTTCCGGGGTGATAATGCAATCTCATATCATAATCCTTTATGAGTTCCAACCATCTCCTTTGCCTGGGATTCAACTCCTTTTGCGTGAAAATGTACTTCAAACTCTTGTGATCCGTGTACACCTCACAGTGATTTCCGATGAGAAAATGTCTCCATGTCTTCAACGCATGCACTACGGCTGCTAACTCCAAATCATGGGTGGCATAATTCTTCTCATGGGGTTTAAGTTGTCGTGAAGCATATGAAACAACTCTTCCCTCCTGCATTAGCACTGCTCCAAGTCCTCGACATGAAGCATCACAATATACTTCATAATCCTTGCGTTGATCTGGCAGAATCAGCACTGGTGATGTAACCAAATGTTTCTTCAACTCTTGGAAACTAGCTTCACATTCCTCAGTCCAATTGAATTTGGTGTCCTTCTTTAACAGCTCTGTCATGGGCTTAGCAATCCTCGAGAAATTCTCAATGAACCTCCGGTAGTATCCTGCAAGTCCAAGAAAACTCTGGATTTCTCCAACTGACGTGGGTGATTCCCAGCTTGTTACTGTGTCAACTTTGGTGGGGTCTACTGCTATTCCTTCTCCGGATATAACGTGTCCGAGGAATCCAACTTCCTTCAGCCAAAACTCACATTTGCTGAACTTGGCGTATAGCTGATGTTCTCTGAGCTTCTCAAGTACCACACACAAATGCTCCTTATGCTCCTCTTCGTTCTTTGAGTAGACCAAAATGTCATCAATGAACACTACGATGAACTTATCCAAAAACTCCATAAACACTTTGTTCATCAGGTTCATGAAATAGGTAGGTGCGTTAGTCAGACCAAATGACATAACGATATACTCGTACAGCCCATACCTGGTGGTAAAAGCCGTCTTAGGTATATCCTGCTCTCGAATCTTCAACCGATGGTATCCTGATCGTAGATCGATCTTGGAAAATACCTTAGCTCCTTGTAATCGGTCAAACAAATCATTGATCATCGGCACTGGGTACTTATTTTTGATGGTCACTTCATTCAATCCACGATAATCAACAACCATCCTCAACGATCCATCTTTCTTCTCCACTAGAAGTACGGGTGATCCCCAAGGTGAAGAACTTGGGCGAATATAGCCTTTATCCAGTAACTCCTTAATCTGCTTCTTAATTTCTTCCAAATCCTTAGCGGGCATCCTGTACGGTCTCTTAGATATCGGCCCTATGCCTGGCAAAAGTTCAATCAAAAACTCTATGTCTCTATCTGGTGGCATGCCTGGCAACTCTTCTGGAAATACATCCGGGTAATCCTTCACCACTGGTACTTCTTCCTGTACAACTCCTGATAAGGAATTCACCTGAGTCCTCTTCGGCATATGCCGGGATACATACTTAATCCTTCTTCCTTCTGGGGTGGTAAGCAAAATCGACTTACTGGCGCAATCAATGTTCCCTCCATACTTCGATAACCAATCCATGCCTAATATCACATCCAATCCTTGCGATTCCAATACTATTAGGTCCGAGGGAAACACGTAGTTACCAATCCTTAATGGTAACCGATCACACCATAAACTAGCCATATACTCTGCTCCTGGCGAGGTTACTAACATGGGTGACCTAAGGGCTTGGGTTGGCAGTTTATACTTATCCACAAATCCCCTTGATATGTATGAATGCGATGCTCCAGTATCAAAAAGAACGAGTGCAGTAAATGACTTAACCAAAAACTTACCTATTATTGCATCTGGCTGAGCTTCAACCTCCTCCATGCTAACGTGGTTCACATGTCCTTTCTTGAAAGGGTTCGGCTTCTTCCCAGAGCTTCCATTGCCATTTCCATTCTGGGCTTCAGGACATTCATTGGCATAATGTCCAATCTTCTGGCACTTAAAGCAAGTGACTTGGCTCAGGTCTCTCTTAGCTGGGGTTGAAGGGTTGGTACGGTTCTGGCCGTTGCTTCCTCCATTCCCATTACCATTCTTGGGGCCATTATGGTTGTGCGAACTACCTCCTCCATGGGTATGCTGAAACTGTCCTCCCGATTTTGGGGTAAAACGTGGCTTCTGCTGAGCTCCAGAATTGTACTTCCCTTGTCCATACTTCCTCTTACGGTTTTCAATCTGCTGCTGCTTCCCTTCAATCATGAGAGCTCTATCTACCAACTCCTGGTAGTTGTTGAAGGTTGCTACCATCAACTGCATGCTCAGCTCATCATTCAGTCCTTCCAGAAACTTCTCCTGCTTGGCTGCATCTGTAGCAACGTCATCTGGAGCATAACATGCTAACTTACTAAAGTCCTCCACATACTGGCCTACGGTGCGTCCTCCTTGGCGTAGGTTGCGAAACTCACGCTTCTTCATGGCCATAGCTCCTGCTGAAACATGGGCAGTACGGAAAGCTTGCTGAAACTGGTCCCATGTGACAGTGTCAATAGGGTGTGTGGCTGTGTAATTCTCCCACCATGATGCTGCGGGTCCATCAAGCTGATGTGCGGCAAAACGCACTCTCTCCGCATCTGTGCATCCTGCAGTGGTCAACTCCCTTCCAACTTTGCGGAGCCAATCATCTGCAACAATCGGCTCGGTGCTGCTGGAAAACACCGGCGGATTCAGCCTCAAGAAACGGGTTAAGTGATCAACAGGTGGTGGTGGTGGGTTGTTGTTGTTGCCTTGGTTCTGTACTAACACTTGCATCAGGGCATTCTGCTGCTGAATCAACTGAGTGATCTCCGGTGGGAAAACAAATCTGGTGTCGCGTCTCGGAGGCATATGATAGGTTTAGAAAAGATGAGAATTTAGAATAGAATGAGGTCTAGAGGGAAAACACTACCCATATGCTCATGAGACAAACACAATCAATATCACTCAATCAATTCAATCAAGGGATACAATCGATCTAACTATCGTTACAAAGTGCTCGGGCTATACTATATACATGGGGGAATACTACTACTGATTATGGGGGTCTACTAGAAATTTTGATCGGTCGAAGACTCCATGATATCTGCTCCAGCTTCATCAACAAAATCACCTTCACTAGGGTCCGAGTCGGTGTCGTCGATGATGATGTAGTTATCCGAGCAAGCGCAATCATCATCTTCTCCTCCTGGTGCTGGGTCTCCCATGAATACCCCGATCTTCTGTGTCAGGTCGCCGTTCTTCCTCACTAGTGCGACGATTTCCTCCATATAATCCTCGCGTGTAGCCTTGAGTTCTTCCTCCAACTCCGTGATCTTGGTCAATGCCTTCTTTAGATCTATCATGTCTGCGCACATCTGGTTCTCCTGGTGACGAATGTGTTGGTTTTGCTCCTGGATGAAAGCTGCAATTGATCCATCCTTCTTGGTGCTGATCATCTCCCATTGCTCATCTCGGCGTCCACAAATCTGATAAATAGTATCCTTAAGCTCCTCGTGGTAGACTTCTCCAATGCGTCCCAGAGAGATGTGGGCTGCCATGCTCTTCCCTAAACTCCAGGTTGGTGCATCAAAGGAAAATTCTATAGGCTCAGTGACTGGCGTAAACGTCCTTCCTGGAACTTGAACTTGAATCTTCCAGCGCTCCTCTTCTGGTAGTGTGGCTTTGTATGTTCCGGTGAAGCTTGGAATTCCGATGTTCAGGTATCTAGTGACTTCCTTCGAGTGTCGTCCAAAAGGTGTATCTTCATCCGGTTGCATGAACTTGTTTCTTGCATCCGGCATTCCTAATAGAGTAGAAAATGGAGAGGAGTCAGAAATGAGAAGAGAGTAGTGTTCTAGGGTTTAAGCTTAGTGGTCGTGTCCTACAGTCAACGTGTGCTCTGATACCACCTTTGTAGCGACCAGACCTCAAATAGTCTGATCTACCGTGCACCAGTGTCATCCCTGGATCAGTAATGCTGACACGCACAGTACTTGGAGGATTTATAACAGAGTAGCAATCACACACTTATTACATCGAGTATCTCAAGAGAGAAATAAGTATGACAAATATGGCTTAAGGCCATCTAAAACGATAACAGTGGAAGACTTGGAAGATAAGTGAGTCCATCAACTCCAACGGCATCAGTGAGTATAAGACCACGACCTAAGGCACCTTACTCGTCGTCTGAAAAGTCTGCAACATGAAACGTTGCAGCCCGAAAATGGGTCAACACATGGAATATGCTCGCAATGTAACACATAGAAAGTAATGAACAGAATAATGCTATACTACATGCATATATGGCCGGTAGAAGGCTCTATGGTTACAGTTTTGCGAAAAGCCAATTTTTCCCTACTGCAAAGGAATAAATTTTATTTAACTATCATGGTGGTTGTTAAACATTGAGAATGGTTGACAGCATTCTCAATCCCAATTAAGTATCATCATCAAAACCCAACAAAATTAATTAAAGTAACATGATGAGATTCACATGATAATCCAAATACTAGATACTCAAGATGTCCATAACCGGGGACACGGCTAACCATGATTAGTTTATACACTCTGCAGAGGTTTGCGCACTTTTCCCCACAAGACTCGATCGCCTCCGTTGGGATTCTCGCACTTCAGGGTGTTTGAGAAACGGATGACCGAGACACAGTCTTTCAGAAGTGTTAACTCTCTACTCCGGGTAGACAGTACCACCTACAACCCCTAAATCTGCTAGTCTACCTCTTCAAGAGCTCACACAACTTAATCAAGTATGCTAGAGCCCATAATAGCTTGTGGCTGCACACGGAAGTTTCTAGCATGAATAATCTCATGATCCCTTTGAACCTGGGTGGCGGTCCAAAAGAAAAACAGGCAATCCTGGAATACCCAGGTACCTTAATCCACCCAGATGTGAGTTTTAGTTGCCACCTTAAGGTTAACCATTAATTAACAATCTCACATCTGTCATGGTAACACTCAAACCCAATCCACGTCTACTAGCATAGCATAGTAATATGAGCAAACGTAGAAGTAACTCCCAAGGGTTTGATAATAAACAGGTGATAGGTACCACCTCAACTGCTTCCCAATACCCACAATTTAATTAGATCCTAATCATGCAATGTTTGAGGGTTGATCTAATGCAATAAAACTGGGTAGTAACAGAGGTATGATCAAAGTGTTACTTGCCTTGCTGATGATCCGTGAAACTTAGAGATTCGAAGTAGCAAGCGGTGCACTCCGGGTACTCTATCGCAAACAAACAAGCATACAATAAGCACTCATATAATGCATGGGTAAAACTCAAATAAAAGATCTAACCAGAAAGTTCAACTTAAGAACTCCGGTTTGCAAAAAAATCAAATCAAACGAAGCAACGAAAGTCAAACGACGAAAGAAACAAGCTTCGTTTACTAATCTGGATCTAAGTCAAATTTTACAGTAGCAAAAACTTGTTTGAGTAGGTTAGACAGAAAGAGAATTTCGAGACGAAACTCTAGGCGCTTGAATCGCCTGATTCTGATAAATGAGCTAAAAGATATACCAGAACGAAAATCAGATCAGAAATCGCGATCTGGAATAATCGCGGAAAAACCGACGAAAAAGAAAACTGACGAACAACTAATCGAAAAGACGTTCGTTAACTGCGGCTAAACAGTGAATACGTTCGTTAAAACGAACGAACCGGCGAACGTTCACTAACTAACTAAACCGACAAATAAAAAAATAAACCGATCTATAAAAAAATAAACCTAGGGTTTCGGAAAAAATGAACCGAATCGGTTTAAAAAACGGGCACGGCGGCGGCGGCTCGGTTACCTCCGGTGAGGTAACTCCGTCGGTGCGGGGCGGGGCTCCGGCAGGCTCGGGAGAGGGCGGCGAGGTGCGGGCGTCGACTGGAGGGCGGCGGGGTCGACGAAACGGCGACGGGCGGCGGTGTTCGGGGGCTCCGGCGTCTCCTCGTGGCGGCGGCGTCGGGCTTCGGGCGGCGGGGCTCCGGCGGCTTCAGGTCGGGGGGAGGTGGCGGCAGGGCGGGGTACTTATAGGTGGGGGGGTGCTGCCGTGGGGGAGGGGGCAAGGCGGCGGGAGTCGGCCTCGAGCCAGACTTGGGCGGCGGCGCAGTCTCCAGGAGGGACACGGCGGCGGGGTGGGCTGGGCCGCTCGGCTGGGCTTCGGCCCAGTCGGCGCTCACGGGATTTCTCTTTTTTTTAAAATAATTTCGCCGAACCTAAAAAAATCGTAGAAAAATAAATAAAAATCCAAAAATGCCAAAACAAATTTTCACCGTCTAATTAAAATAATTAGAACGAGATGAACATTTTCTTGGCCCAGAAATGCAGTTTTGAAAACGTGCAATTTTTCTAATGCAAATAAAATTGCAAATAAAATCTGAATAAAATCAAATATTTGATTTTAATATTTTTCCTCCAATATTTCAATTATTTTGGAGAAGTCATATTTTCTCCCCTCATATATTTTAATATGAAATATTTTTCGGAGAGAAAAATAAATTAAAACCAAAAAAAATCCTTGTTTCATTATTTGATAAAAATCAAATATGAAAACCGCGAAAAATCCCCAACTCTCTCCGAGGGTCCTTGAGTTGCTTAGGATTTTCGAGGATTTGCCAAAATGCAATAAAATATGCTATGCAATGATGATCTAATGTATAACATTCCAAATTGAAAATTTGGGATGTTACAAACGCTCGCAAGGCCTTGTGGCAAGGTGGTAGTGGTAGACGAGGACGTCATGTCGCACGCACAACTGGGCGACGACAACCTTCTGATTGTGCCTGACACGACCGATGGTGTACTCGAGGTCGAAGCCGACCACTCGGTACTTGTCCTCGGCAAGGAACTGCTCCATAGTTTGGATGGAGCTCTCCACCGAGACCGGATCGTTCGTGTACACCACCGAGAGGGCCTTCCCCCTCACGTGGGTCTCCACTATGTGATGCGTGGTGAACTGCCCGCCATTGTCATCGTCGGCCGCTGGGAGCGCCATTGGAGCCACGGGGAGCGCCATTGGAACCGCACGATGTCCTCTCTGTATGTGTCCTCATGGGTGTGCTTATTGTGTCGTGTGAGATGAGAGATGAAGGTAAATGGCCGCAGGAATAAAAGGGGGCCGGGCGGCGTGGATTCTCGGCGCGTATGCATGGCAGTTTTTGCAACGGGTAACTGCATCGTCCCGCCGCGCCCTGCGCAACCGCTTGCACACGAACGTGCGTGATCGTGCATCGGCCCCAAACACTGGCAGCGCGCGTGGAGGGACAAGGGCAAAGCACCTGGAGAGACGCGAGAGCAGAGCGCGCGCGGCGGGACGCGAGAGCAGAGGCGCGGCAGGACGAGAGCAGAGCGCGCCGCGGCCGCCTGAACCGCAAGCAACCACACGCATAGAGCAGTTGAACACGCAGGAAATGGTCGCCTACAAGCCGCCGACAGTTGCGTCGCTGCGTAGAGAGCGGTTGTGCGCTACCACCACCGTCTAGTCTATAGTATCCTTTATATTTTGTGCCATACTTTGCCCTAAAATTTAACCAACAAAATGTTAATGCATGTTTTAAAAATTATATAATTGGAAACTATATTCAAATACAAGTCCAACTATATAATCTTTGGCGACATGCATTCATATTTTATTAGTTAAATCATACTTATAAACCAGGACGGTGGTATAGTAGGTAATTAAATCGCAAACGTTTTTTGTATTAACCGTATGTGTACGTGGTCTTTCGTCCTCCTCTCGCACGTCTTGTCACCCCGCTGCCGCACACGGCTTACAGCGCAAGCTTGCGCAGCACGCGGGGGCGTTCTTTTGGCCAAACGGTGGCGCCAATGAATTGTCGGTGCCAATGAATTGTCGGTGAGCCCGTTCCCTCGCAAGCTTCCCGCCCGACTCGGTGAAATCCCCCAAAATCCCAATGCTTACCGGCCTGCTATAAAAACCCTCACGGCCGGCGAGTCTTGCGTCGCATTTTCCCCTCCCTCCCTGTAGCTTATCTCGTCTGCTTCTCCCACAATCGCCAATGGCACCTGTCCGTCGTCGTCGCTCAGCCACTCCGTCGTCATCAGAGGACAGCTCCAGCTGGGAGGCTACACCGCGGCGGCGGCCCGGTCCCCGGTGTAGTGTAGTGCATGTGGCGTCCCTGTTGGGTGTGCACGGAACACCCACCACACGCTCCGTCGCCGCTGTCCGTCGGCAACTGTTGCCGGCCGCCTTTGCCGCCACACCACCGTTGAAAGCCAGGGCCATTGCCCGCTCCGCCGCCGCGGCCCGAAGGCGGGAGATGGCCGTCGTGGCCGCCATCCCACTGCCGGCCACTGTGGCCATCACCTGCTCCACCACCGTGGCCCGAAGGAGGGAGGTGGTGGTCATGGCCGCCACCCCGTCGTCGGCCGCCGTGGCCTCCAGCCCACCGTCGACCGCCGGGGTCATCACCTGCTCCGCCACCGCCGCCCGAAGGCGGGAGGCGGAGGTGGATGCCTGCACGTGCGTCGGCGACCTTGCGCGCTACACCGAGTTCCTGCGGGAGGAGGAGGAGCGCCTCGTCGAGCATGCAAAGAGCCTTGCCGCCGCCGTGGCCGCGGCACATGCCGCCTCAGAGGCGAGGAATCAGGAGATCTACGAGGAGAACCACCGCTTCGAGAGGGGTCGTCTGGAGCAGCAGAGGGCGTTCGAGGTGAGCGTCACTGAAGCTGCAACAGCGGCAGGCACCGTATTGCGGTTGCCCAGCTCGCCGATAGGCTCCTCCTCCTCCGCCTCTTACTGAGCGCGCTCGGCAGAGGAGAGGCAGCCGAAACTAGTACAAAGCCCCTCCGCAGTAGTAGTAGTAGTATTTAGGGGCTATTTTATTCAGTTCATCTGACTATAAATGTGGTGGAACTGAACAACGTACTTAAAATTAGCTAGTATATATAGTTGAACTAGCTATTTCGGTACGTGGTTGACAACAATTGGGGAAAATTTTCGTCGGTTCAGCTATCGAGTTGAACTATTTGTATAAATTAAGAACGACTGCTTAATCTATGAATGAAATATATGCTTAATTACTGAATTTTAGTTGCAAAAATTAGATACTACTAGTGATTTTTAGCTTCATATTTGACAAATCGCAGTGCTACAAGGATTGACAAATCTTACCAAATTGTTTGTGCGTGGTTGCACACGGGTCATCCAAAACAACCGTTTGCGTTGAAGGGATGCACAAATCCTGCGCTGCTCTCACTTTGCATACGAGTGTTCTATCTAAAATGTTTGCGATCAAGAGCTGCCGAAATCCTACTCGGCACATTGTCTCTTGGCTTCCTGGGGAAGTTGTCGGTTTGCATACGGGTGTTCTAACTAAAACGTTTGCGATGAGTGTTTTATATTTAAAAACCGAATTAAAAAGCGGCTTCGGCGCCATTAATGGAGAGGATGCGAGCAAGGCGGGCGGCCATGGAAGTCAAAGGGCTCGCTTCCCAGTGAGCCTGCGCAACGTACAGCTCGCGCACTTCCCGGTGAGCCTGCGCATTCGAGGACAACTTGCACGCCTCTCGGTCATCCTACGCACCGGACGGCGCTCGCACGCCTCCCGTTCAGTCAAGGTCAAGGAGCTGTCCGCACGGCACCTCCTACAGCCATTAAAAACCAAGACACGTGGCGTCATGTGAATGGTTAACAGAACGCACACGGTTTGAATTATACAAACGTTTGAGATATTAAAGTGGAAGCTGTTTTTTCAAAATGCCTTTGTTGGCTGTCATTATTCGAGTGCGCCTTCTCTCAAAATGGACACGAAAAATACCACAGCATGTCAGGTGCCATTCCATGATAGAATGCCAAGTTTCATGAATTTCAGACGACTTTTGGATTTACTAGAATTTAAAAATAAAGTACTCAACATTTTGCCGGCAATCAACGGTGCCCTGGTGTTTGAAATTCATTCCCATTTCTTGCATGTGACCTAACCATGCACCCAAGGACACAGATTTGATTTTCAACCAATTTATATGCACTGGAGCATGTGCATGTAGTTCAAATTTGAATTATGCACATAAATGCATTGAAAACTCAGTTAATGCATAAAAATGTCCAAACGAACCCTGAAAAATCACATAAATTGACACAACACTCCTGTTGTTCTATGTTGACACGAGAAATTTTTTGGAAGCCATAAGAGGCAATGGATATCGTTTCGTCCCCAAAGGTGGGGCGTTCCCTACCGAAACCATCATGATTGTTGTGAGAAGCATATACCCAAACCTGCCCCAAATGGGACAAATTTTTTACCATAGCATGCTGATGCCGCTCCATGATAGAATGCCAAGTTTCATGAATTTCAGACGAGTTTTGGATTTACTAGAATTTAAAAATAAAGTATCTCAATGTTTTGGTGGCAATCAACGGTGCCCTGGTGTTTGAAATTCATTCCCATTTCTTGCATGGGACCTAAGCATGCACCCAAGGACCCAGGTTTGATTTTTCAACCAATTTATATGCACTGGAGCATGTGCATGTAGTTCAAATTTTAATCATGCACAGAAATGCATTGAAATCTCAGTTAATGCATAAAAATGTCCAAACGAACCCCAAAATCACAAAGATTGACACAACACTCATGTTGTTCTATGTTGACACGAGAAAATTTGAAAGCAATAAGAGGCAATGGATATCGTTTCATCCCCAAAGGTGGGACGTTCCCTACCGAAACCATCATGCTTGTTGTGAGAAGCTCTGGTTTGTGAGAAGCATATACCCAAACCTGCCCCAAATGGGACAAAAAATTTACCACGGCATGTTGATGTCGCTTCATGATAGCATGCCAAGTTTCATGAATTTCAGACGACTTTTGGATTTACTAGAATTTAAAAACCAGGCATCTCAATGTTTTGCCGGCAATCAACAGTGCCCTGGTGTTTGAAATTCATTCCCATTTCTTGCATGGGACCTAATCATGCACCCAAGGACACAGTTTTGATTTTTCAACCAATTTATATGCACCGGAGCATGTGCATGTAGTTCAAATTTGAATTATGCACATAAATGCATTGAAAACTTAGTTAATGCATAAAAATGTCCAAACGAACCCCGAAAAATCACAAAAATTGACACAACACTCCTATTGTTCTGTGTTGAAACAAGAACATTTTTGGAAGCAATAAGAGGCAATGGATATCGTTTCGTCCCCAAAGGTCGGACGTTCCCTACCGAAACCACCATGCTTGTTGTGAGAAGCTCTGGTTTGTGAGAAGCATATACCTAAACCTGCCCCAAATGGGACAAAAAATTTACCACGGCATGTTGATGCCGCTCCATGATAGCATGCGAAGTTTCATGAATTTCAGATGAGTTTTGGATTTACTAGAATTTAAAAACCAGGTATCTCAATGTTTGCGGCCGAGTGACGGTGGCAGGGTGTTTGACATTCATTCCCATTTCTTGCATGGGACCTAAGCAGGCAACCAAGGACACGGATTTGAATTCTCAACTAATTCATATGCATTAGAGCATGTGGTTGTAGTTCAAATTTGAATTATGCACATGAATGCATAGAAAACTCAGTTAATGTATAAAAATCTCCAAGCGAACCCCGAAACATCCCAAAAAATGACACAAGACTCCTGTTGCTCTATGTTGACACTAGGAAAAAAATTGAAATCGAGAAGAGGCAACGGATATCGTTTCGTCCAGAAAGGTGAAATGTTCCCTACCGAAACCATCACACTTGTTGTGAGAAGCTCTGGTTTATGAGAAGCTTATACCCAAACCTGCCCCAAATGGGACATAATTTTTACCACGGCATATTGATGCCGCTCCATGATAGCATGCCAAATTTCATGAATTTCGAGTGAATTTTGGATTTACTAGAATTACAAAAGCAAGTACGTCGACGTTTGCCGGAGAGCCACGATGCCGTTGTGTTCGAATTTCATCCCCATTTCTTGCATGGGAGATAAGCATAAACCCATGGCACATATATGATTTTACAACCCATGTTGGTGCACCGGAGCATGTGCATGTAGTTTAATTTTGAATTGTGCACCTGAAATGGCTAGAAAACCAATTTAATGTATAAAATGTTCAAATGAACCCTGAATGATTCCAATTCTTGTACGACACACATATAGTTGCATGTTCACTCCAGATAAAAGGTCTAGCAATTCAAACACCGTCCATTGCCGCTGTGACCCCATTATGTAATTCAAATCAAGATGAAAAATCAAGTAGATCGCACACAGATTATTATCACCAACTATGTGAGATGCAGCACAAAATATCCTGGAGCACCGCCGGTGTATAGTACGCCTATGGATTACGTGAGAAGGTGCGTCGGCTACAGTCCACAGCCGGCGTCTCAAGCACACCAGCTCGCTCCCCAAATATCATTTCACTGTTCAATCGTCGCCGGTGAAAGATGGGCACGTGGACCCGCGTCGTGAGGGCAACTTCGGTGGCCCACTCCGGTGAGAGCGCGGCGACAGCCGCCATGCGCGTGCTAACAAGGTACATGAGCACGGCCGCAATCTGCGACCGGGCGGCAAAGGCAGCCTAAACGGCCGCTGTTGCTTCTCAGGTGGCAGCAGCAACATCTGCCTCGGTGATAGCAACTAGCGAGAGCGGCACAGCAGCTGTCCGTTTCGCAGCGGCGGCCTTAGCCCTGATGGAGGCCGCCCACGACCATGTCGAGGCCGCCCACGCCCAGCTCCTGGCGGTCACTGCACAAATCGAACGAAGCTTCTCCGACAACGGTCGGCAACCCACGGTCGAAGAGCTGGCAAACGCCGAGAGAGTTCGAGCAGCCATCCGTTCCTCCACTGCATACCGCGACGACGGAGCTCGTCCAAGCCCAGATCGCGTCTGCCCATGCCCAGCTCGTGGCGGCCTTTTCCAAAGAGAAGGCGGATGCGGATGGCGAGATGCTTCTCGAGTATGGTGCGATGGATGCCATGGAGCCCCTTCCCCAGGAGACCGTCGGGCGCGAGCTGGACATGAAGGCGGCGGCTGAGAGCGATGATCACCAGCCGTAGTAGTACTCTTTGTTTTGTTTAATTAAGAGCACTGGTCTTTAATTTGTTAGAGTAATGTTTAGGTTAGCTAGCTCTGTTTAATTGCTGAACTTGCTTGATTAAGAAGTGTGGGTGTGCTGTAGTCTCCTTTGTGTACCCAAATTATGCAATGACGTGGATGACCACTGTAACCATGGAAATTCGAACCAAACTTTTGACGTTCAAACTCATCACACACGGGTGAAGCTATCTGAATCGTTTGTGATGTCCACATATCGTACACAGTTCTGAATAAGGGACCGTGTCTGATGACACTTTGCGCGCCAGTTTTTTGGGTGAAGCGATTCCAAATTTTCAGCTTCCGCGGAAATATCTACCTCCCCGCCCCCTCCCCCTTACCAAAAGCCACATTTCCCCCTCTTTCCGCCTTCCTTTCCAAGTTGAAACCTTCACTCCTTGCTTGCAGCGCCGCCTCCTCATCGGCGACCCTCCTTCATGCTGCTCGGCCTCGTCTATCCAGGCAGGTAATCCACACCCGACCCCCATCCTCCTCCTCCTTCCACATCCCACATGCCTCGACCGCCGGCGCGAGCGCGGCACCTTCCACCCAAATTACCGACCCCTCCACCAAATAAGTGTCGGCCTAAGCCATGGTGCACACAGTATAGCCAGGATCTCAAGGAGCATTTAGCAGCGGAGAAGCAAATCGCGGCCGCATGCGCGGATGAGGTCGCGATGGCTGCCATTCGTGCCAACCCCGAGATCTTGGAGGAGCACCTTGCCATTTTCTAGCTACGCCGATTAAGCATGATCGGTTTACCCGTTGCGTGTGCTGCTCCTGCCTTTCCTTAAAAAATTCTAGTGAATTGTGCTATCTAATTTTACCATGCAATCTGTTGCTCTAGTGTATATGTTCTATATGTCGTGCAGTGTGGTGCTCACTTATTAACTATTTTGTTAATTAGTTTTCGTCTACAGTTAACTGTTTGGTTCAATTATGCAAATGTGATGTTCAATTCTTCAGGCTGCAATTTTGTATTGTCTTCCATGTGAGAAATAAATCGAATTTATCTTTACAAAATACATGAGAAATGAATACAATTGCTATATTTCCAAGTTGTCAAGCATGCTTGGTTTGGTTATACATTGTGCAATGTGGTGCTCAGTTAACATTTGGTTCATTTGTGTTTTGGTGTTTAGTTAACTGTTTGGTTCAATTCTGCAATGCGATGTTCAGTAGTTCTGGGTGCATTCTGTTATTGTATACCATGTGCAGAATAAATTGAATTTGGCTGTAGTAAATACATGAGAAACAAATACAATTGCTACAATTGGTTGTAGTTAACTGTTTGGTTAACTGTCTGATCTTCTATTAGGAGTATGTTATATTGTGCAATGTGGTGTTCAGTTAATGTTTGGTTCATTTGTTGTGGTGTTTAGTTAACTGCTTGGTTCAATTCTGCAATGCGATGTCCAATTGTCGTGGGTAGAATTTTGTATTGTTGTGCATGTGAGGAATAAATTGAATTTGGCTGCACTTAATACATGAGAAACATATACAAGTGCTATATTTCCTAGTTCTTAATTATGCTGGGTTTGGATAAATGGGTTTTCCGTGTGACCTGAATTAATCTGATGAATCTGCAATGTGCTTATTTTTCATCAACATATTTTACTGATAGCATGCGAACCCTTACTTAACCTGATGACTAACTACCTTATATGTGTTGCAGGGAAACAATGGGAAGCATTGAGGTTTACAATCGAGGTTAGCACGTGCATGGTCCGTTCTCTAATAGCACATTTTTGTGCAATTGTAGGAACCATTCTAATATTTTGGTTTTTAACAATTTGGTCTTGCACATGTAGGTCCTGCTCAGAGGTTTTGACCCATTGTTCGACCCTTTTTGCATATGGGGAAATGAGTTGTCCATGAATACCAATCAAATCAAGAAACTCAGAAATATTGTTAGGATAAAGAAATTAGCGACAAAAAACAACAAGATGTTTGTCTGCACAATGAAGAAGACATCGGTTCACTACAAGATGGTACTAACTATTATACCTTGCCTTTTTTTATTCCTTTGCCCCATTTCAAATATAGAGAAGATATTTATGCACATCCTTGTTTTCAGGCCTTTCCAAAGCAGTTCACTGATGATTACCTCTCAAACCACCTCTATGGTCAGGAGGCGAGGAAGGTTTTCATACAACACCCACGATTCAATATTGAAGTGTTCCTGAAGAGAACGAAGGGCGGACGGTCAATCATCCACAGGCACTGACCTAAAGTTGCAAAGACCTTCAACATGAATGAAGGCTCAATATTCGCCTTCCGCTTCAGCAATTTTCCAAATGAGATGCATCTGTCTATATACCATCTATGATGCTAATTTTGAAAGGTTCTACATGTTTATGTGGAACTTGGTGTTGGTGCAGTTGTGTAATGGGGTAGCTGAGTGCTGAAGCTATATCATGTTTTACTCTGATGTATTTCAATTATGAAATTCTGCTTCCTTAATATGGAAATGAAATATATTGTCTGCTTAATATGAATGTCAATTAGATTAATAAATGAATTATTAATAACAGGGCAATTAGCCTGCTAATGGCGAATCAGCCTGCTAATTGGGTTTTGATATTGCAAAGGTTATTGAAAAAATACCGTGGGCGATGACCTCAGGAAACACACACAGTTTCTAGGAATAAACCGGGTTGGATCAATGAAGAATCACACACGACTTTCTCTTGAAAACTGTTTGCGTTAGGCCACCTTGCGCAAACGTTTACCACATAAAAACTCTATGTGATGGACAGCCTTTGCCACACAGTTTGTTCTACGGACTGATAACCCACAAGTATAGGGGGTCACAACAGTTTTCAAGGGTAGAGTATTCAACCCAAATTTATTGATTCGACACAAGGGGAGCCAAAGAATATTCTCAAGTATTAGCAGTTGAGTTGTCAATTCAACCACACCTGGAAAACTTAATATCTGCAGCAAAGTATTTAGTAGCAAAGTAATATGGAAGTAATGGTAATGGCGGCAAAAGTAACAGTAGCAGTTTTGTACTAATTGTAACAGTGGCAACGGTAAAGTAACTAAGCAAAGATCAATATGTGAAAAGCTCGTAGGCATTGGATCTGTGATGGATAATTATGTCGGATGCGATTCCTCATGAAACAGTTATAACATAGGGTGAAACAGAACTAGCTCCAATTCATCAATGTAATGTAGGCATGTATTCCGAATATAGTCATACGTGCTTATGGAAAAGAACTTGCATGACATCTTTTGTCCTACCCTCCCGTGGCAGCGGGGTCCTATCGGAAACAAAGGGATATTAAGGCCTCCTTTTAATAGAGTACCGGACCAAAGCATTAACACTTAGTGAATACATGAACTCCTCAAACTACGTTCATCACCGGGAGTGGTCCCAATTATTGTCACTTCGGGGTTACCGGTTCATAACACATAGTAGGTGACTAATGACTTGCAAGATAGAATTAAGAACTCACATATATTCATGAAAACATAATAGGTTCAGATCTGAAGTCATGGCACTCGGGACCTAGTGATAAGCATTAAGCATAGCAAAGTCATAGCAACATCAATCTCAGAACATAATGGATACTAGGGATCAAACCCTAACAAAACTAACTCGATTACATGATAAATCTCATCCAACCCATCACCGTCCAGCAAGCCTATGATGAAATTACTCACGCACGGCGGTGAACATCATGAAATTGGTGATGGGGGATGGTTGATGATGACGACGGCGACGGATTCCCCTCTCCGGAGCCCCGAACGGACTCCAGATCAGCCCTCCCGAGAGAGATTAGGGCTTGGCGGCGGCTCCGTATCATAAAACGCGATGAATCCTTCTCGCTGATATTTTCTCCCCAAACGTGAATATATGGAGTTGGAGTTGAGGTCGATGGAGCCTCAGGGGGCCCACGAGGCACGGGGCGCGCCCCAGGGGGTGGGCGCGCCCTCCACCCTCGTGGACAGGGTGTGGGCCCCCTAGTGTTGATTCTTTCGCCAGTATTTTTTATTTATTCCAAAAATATTCTCCGTGAAGTTTCAGGTCATTCCGAGAACTTTTATTTCTGCACAAAAATAACACCATGGCAATTCTGCTGAAAACAACGTCAGTCCGGGTTAGTTCCAATCAAATCATGCAAGTTAGAGTCCAAACAAGGGCAAAAGTGTTTGGAAAAGTAGATACGTTGGAGATGTATCAACTCCCCCAAGCTTAAACCTTTGCTTGTCTTCAAGCAATTCAGTTGACAGACTGAAAGTGACAAAGAAAAACTTATACAAACTCTGTTTGATCTTGTTGTTGCAAATATGTAAAGCCAGCATTCAAGTTTCAGCAAAGATTATGAACTAACCATATTTACAATAACATTTAGGTCTCATGTTTACTCAAATCAATGGCATAATCAACTAGCAAGCAACAATAATAAATCTCGGATGACAACACTTTCTCAAAACAATCATAATATGATATAACAAGATGGTATCTCGCTAGCCCTTTCTGAGACCGCAAAACATAAATGCAGAGCACCTCTGAAGATCAAGGACTAACTAGACATTGTAATTCATGATAAAAGAGATCCAGTCACAGTCATACTCAATGTAAACTAATAGTAATGCATGCAAATGACAGCGGTGCTCTCCAACTGGTGCTTTTTAAAAAGAGGGTGATGACTCAACATAAAAGTAAATAGATAGGCCCTTCGCAGAGGGAAGCAGAGATTTGTAGAGGTTCCAGAGCTCGAGTTTTGAAATAGAGATAAATAATATTTTGAGTGCATACTTTTATTATCAACATAACAACCAAGAGATCTTGATATCTTCCATGCTACACACATTATAGGCGGTTCCCAAGCAGAATGGTAAAGTTTATACTCCCCCACCACCAACAAGCATCAATCCATGGCTTGCCTGAAACAACGGGTGCCTCCAACTAACAACAGTCCTGGGGGAGTTTTGTTTGCAATTATTTTGATTTGAGCATGGGACTGGGCATCCCGGTTACCAGCCATTTTCTCGTGAATGAGGAGCGGAGTCCACTCCTCGTGAGAATAACCCACCTAGCATGGAAGATATAGACAGCCCTAGTTGATACATCAGCTATTCGAGCATACAAAACAGAATTTCATTTGAAGGTTTAGAGTTTGGCACATACAAATTTACTTGGAACGGCAGGTAGATAACACATATAGGAAGGTATGGTGGACTCATATGGAATAACTTTGGGGTTTATGGAAGTGGATGCACAAGCAGTATTCCCGCTTAGTACAAGTGAAGGTTAGAAAGAGTCTGGGAAGCGACCAACTAGAGAGCGACAACAGTCATGAACATGCATTAAAATTAATCAACACTGAGTGCAAGCATGGGTAGGATATAATTCACCATGAACATAAATATCGTGGAGGCTATGTTGATTTTTTTTCAACTACATGCGTGAACATGTGCCAAGTCAAGCCACTCGAATGATTCAAAGGAGGATACCACCCTATCATACCACATCACAACCATTTTAATAGCATGTTGGCACGCAAGGTAAACCATTATAAATTCCTAGCTAATTAAGCATGGCATGAGCAACTATAATCTCTAATTGTCATTGCAAACATGTTTTACTCATAATAGGCTGAATTAGGAACGATGAACTAATCATATTTACAAAAACAAGATAGTTCGAGTTCATACCAGCTTCTCTCATCTCAATCAGTTCATCATATATCATCATTATTGCCTTTCACTCGCACGACCGAACGGTGTGGATAATAATAATAGTGCACGTGCATTGGACTAAGCTGGAATCTGCAAGCATTTAATACAAGGGAGAAGACAAGGTAATATGGGCTCTTTGTTAAATTAACAATAATGCATATGAAATCCACTCAACATTTTCATTATGGTCTTCTCCTTTCGACCCCCAAAGAAAAGAAAAGAAATGAAACTATTTACAGGGAAAGCTCCCAACAAGCAAAAGAAGAACGAGAAATCTTTTTGGGTTTTCTTTTAATTACTACTACTACAGGCATGGAAAGTAAACTAGGTAAAAACTACAACTAATTTTTTTTGGTTTTTCTTAAGGTTATTAAAACACACAAGAAGAAGCTCGGAAAAGAAAATAAACTAGCATGGGTAGTACAATGAAAAAGTATGAGCACCGACAACTGGCATGAGTGTGTGAAGATGAATGTAATGTCAGTGAGAAATACGTACTCCCCCAAGCTTAGGCTTTTGGCCTAAGTTGGTCTATGCCCATGGATCAAAGTGGTCCTCTCCAGTGTACTGAGGAGGATCCTCGGGGTGCCACTGGTTAGCGAGCTCTTGCGGATCCCACTGATAAATAGACTACTGATATGGATCAGGAGATGGCTCAGGCTCAGGCTCTGGGGATCGTATTCGCTCCCAATATGCATAAATGTCATCGGGCATGATGATGTATGTGCCTGAATAAATGTTAAACAAAGAAGGTGCAGGCAGGGTAATAATCTGACAAGTATTTTCACTGAATACCAGGTTATAAATGTCAGATCACGGGTTCCGGCAAAACCCTCGAGGTTCGAACACTGGGGTGCGCACGAAGATTTCCTCCCTACCGATCCATGCCCTAGCTCGCTAAGATCTCGCGGACGAACTCGACGAACTCACGACACGAAAGACACAAGATTTATACTGGTTCGGGCCACCGTTGCGGTGTAATACCCTACTCCAGTGTGGTGGTGGTGGATTTCCTCTTGGGTTGATGATGAACAGTACAAGGGGAAGAACAGCCTCCGGAGGTTGAGGTGTTCTTGTGCTCAGTGTGTGGCTAAGGGTTGAGTGAGATGCCTCTCCATCCGTCCCCTCTATGGTGGTGGCTAGCTCTACTTATATAGGCCCTGGTCCTCTCCCCAAATATTGAGTGGGAAGGGAGCCAACAACGGCCAATTTGAAAGGGGGCAGCTAGTACAGCTTATCCTGACAAAAGCGGTCTTCGCCTGCAAAAGGCTCTGGTGGTGACGCCGCCTTGGGCTCCATGGTGACCTCCGTCTTGCCGTCCTGCTGGTCTTGGTCTCGTTGCACTGATATGGAAACCTTTGCTTGATGCCTCAGTACTCCGCGCCTGCGCTTGCCTCCTTAACGCCAAAGAGGAAACAAGGACACTACGCGCGCTGGCACCCGCCTGATCCTGATCGTCATGGCTCATGTCACGAGAACCTCGTGAGGTTTGCCTTGCCTTGATCTCTCTGCTCCTCGTGAGGCAGCCTGGTGAGGCCGCTCCTGAGGAGGTCTTGTGTCGTCCGCCTCGCGAGGCTTGGCCCCTCGCGAGGGTCTTGAATGCCTTGTCGATGAAGATGGGCCGTACATGCCTGCTAGCTCAGCCACGCCGTGCGCCGCAGGCAGGCAAGTCTGCGGACCCCCGTTCCCAGAACGCCGACAATAGCCTCGGGCCCAAGGTGCGCTCGGGCTTGGCTTCGAGGCGAAGCCAAAGGTCAAGTGCGGAGCGCCGCGGGCCCCAAAAGCCTACGGCCTTGGTCGACGCGTGGCGGTTGATTGGACGTGGGCGTCTCCGCTTCCCCACGCTGCCTCGGCAACTGCCTGACTTGACGAGTCCCTGCGACATGCAAGGAAAACCATCATTTCCTGTGATCGTGGGAGGCGCCGGTTGGCCTTCTTCCGCTATAAATGGGGAGGGGGCAGAGCCCCCGTCGCCCATCTCTTCCCAGTCCGCTTGCTTCTTCCTTCTCTGCTCCATCACCGGCTCCCATGGCGCCGTCGAAGAGGTTCTCCACCGCAAAGAAGGAAAGGTCCCTCGCGAGGGGCCCGGCTCCCCGGCGCCCTAGCGGGGACGGGGCCGTCCCCGCAAGCACACCGCGACTTTCGCCGCGGCCCCCCGCTCCCGGGGTGGCGCCGCTGCACGTGGTAGGGGTCGCTCCGGTCGCGGCAGTCCTGTTGATGAAGGGAGACGTGTCGTGGTTGCGCGGCCTCCCCGGCCGCGCTTCCACTCGGCAGAGGTGCTGCCGGAGTTCATTGTCTGGTTGGAGGATCCGGCCGGCAACTGGTTTTAGCTTCCGCGCTTCTTCGTCGACGAGCTGCCAGCCTCTGGCACAGGCGGGCTCTGGCAGCAGGCCCTCCCGGGTCGTGGTTGAGGTCTCCGCCGCGGGCAACATAGCTCTGGCCCGAGGTTGGCAGACGTTCGCCCGCGCGCGCGGCCTGGGCAGGCGATGCATCCTCCATTTCAAGTACGACGGTGATGCGACCCTCTATTTGAGGGTGTTTGGGGAAGATGGTCGCGGCGCCGGGTGCTGCCCCGAGATGAACGACGGCGAGGAGGTGCTCGGCCTCGGCGACGGCCGCAACGAGGGTGAGGGCGAGCCCGCCGGCCGCGCCTCTTCCAGTTATGGTGGGTCTTCTCTTGGCGACAGCTCCAACATCGGCGGCTACGACCAGCCACCACGCTGTCGCGCTCGCTTCGAAGGTGGTAGTGGGTCGTCTCGTCGCAGCGCATCCATGAAGCACGAGGAGGGATCCGGCTAAGCTCGGGACGTCGCCAAGGGCCTGCCCCCGTGGACTGCTGCAGGGGCGAGCGCCGCTTTTGAAGTGTTCTTCTTTTCCTTCCTGCATCCAAAATGAAACCAGCATGGGCCCGGAGGGGCGTGTATCAAACTATGATTCCTCAATCACTTTGTTATGTTTGTTGTTTCTGTGCTGTGTCATTATTTTGTGTAGAGGTAACTTAGCTTGTCGCGTTTGGGGTAGCCTCCTCTTCACGAGGAACTTGTTTCCTCGTGCCCGTCCTGACTTGGCGGTCGCTCAGGATATGCAAAAAATTCGTTAGGAAGCTCGCTAGGAAACTTGTCATTCGCCCAAGCCTTGACCCAGCGCTTCGTATCGCGGTACCCGAGGGGCACAGATTAGGAGAGATGCACCAGCTTGTGGGCTTGAACGAGGGTGCCTCGCGAAAAAGCAGGCGGAAGGCAGAGAGACGGAAAACGCTCGCGAGGGCACTGGCCTAGCCCCCTCACGAGGTATGCGAGAGAGAGAGAACATAGGTAAACTAGAGTCGAAATAGTGGCAAAAGACGACGGAACCAAATCAGCTAGGAGCACCAGAAGCAAACTTCGATTAAAAGAAGGCGAGCCAACTACGGAAAGCAAATGAAAAGCCGCGTCCGGCACCTAGTCTAGTCTTCAAGTCTTCTCACCAGCGCGGAGCTAAGTGCTACCACTAGGCGTGGGAGGGAGCCCCCGAGGCCCGAGGGCGGCACTCCGGAGACTCCGGGGCGTGTACAACCCCACTCATTATTACGTGAGAGTGTCACGGGCGGCGATTCTTCACAAGCACCGGGCCTTCTTCACAGGCACTTGGCCTTTCTTCACAGGCATTGGGCCTTGCTTCATGGGTAGAACTTCCGGAGGTGCTGGATGTTCCAGGCGTTCTGGATGGGAACCCCGTCCTGTGTCTCCAGGCACGCGGCGCCAGACCTGGAGACATGGACGACCCTGAACGGGCCCTCCCACATGGGGGAGAGCTTGTGCAGCCCTTCCCTGGAGAGGACCCGCCTCAGGACGAGGTCGCCTGCTTCGAGCGTCCTGGAGCGGATGTTGCGGCAGTGGTATCGCCGCAGCGCCTGCTTGTACCTTGCCGCTCTCAGTGCAGCCTCGCAGCAACGTTCCTCCCCCAGCACGAGGTCCATCCCCCGTGTGGCGTCCTGCTGTGTTTCATCAAACGCCAGGACCCGTGCGGAGCAATGCTTGACCTAGTGAGGGAGGACCGCTTCGGTTACTTAGACGAGGAAGAACGGGGTCTCACCCATCGGCTTGGTGGCGGTGGTGCGGATGGACCACAGCATGGACTGGAGTTCATCGTGCGAGCCCCTGCCGCAGGCCTCGAGCTTCTTCTTGAAGGTCCTGGTCTTGAGGCCCCTCAGGACCTCTGCGTTGGCGCGTTCGGCTTGACCATTGCTCCTGGGGTGCGCCACCGAAGCGTAGCAGATCTGTGTTCCAAGGTTAGCACAGTATGTTTTGAAGAGGTTAGTAGTGAACTACGAGCCGTTGTCAGTGATGATGCGGTTGGGGACCCCGAAGCGGCTCACGAGACTCTTGATGAATTTGACCGTTGAACCGGCTGGGATGGTGCGGACGGCTTGCACTTCCGCCCACTTGGTGAACTTGTCGATGGCGACGTAGAGGTAGCGGTAGCCACCAGGCGCTCGAGGGAACGGGCCCAAGATATCCAGCCCCCAGACCGCGAACGGCCATGTGAGTGGGATGGTCTGGAGGCCTTGAGCCGGCTGATGGATCTGCTTGGCGTGCACCTGGCAGGCTTCGCAGGACTTCACAAGATCAGCTGCGTCGTTCAGCGCCGTGGGCCAGTAGAATCCACTGCGGAATACCTTGCCGACGAGGGTCCGTGATGACGAGTGATGCCCGCAGTCCCCGCCGTGTATGTCAATTAGCAACTCCTTCCCCTGGTCCCTGGAAATGCAACGCAATGAAAAATCATTTGGTTGCTTCCTGTACAACTCACCGTCCTGGATGCAGTATGTCGTGGCTTGCCGGGCCACGTGCTCTGCGTCCTCCTCCTTCTCCGGCAATGCCCCTTGCATCAGATATTCCTTGAATTCCTTGGTCCAGCATCCCTCCTGGGCTCGAGCGCCAAGAGCAGGCGAGCTCCTGAGGTCGGGCCACAGGCTGGGGCTCCCGTGGCAGGCGGCTGTGGGAGCTCCTCCCGAGGCTGAGCTGTGCTTGAAAGTGGTGGCGTCGCTGACGGCTTGAAGAGCCGCTCCTCGAAGACGCCAGGCTCTTGGGGCTGCCGCTTGGACGCCCTCCTGGCGATGTCGTCGGCTTCCTTGTTGCTGCCACGGGGCACATGCTGCACCTCCAGGCCCAGGAACTGCTTTTCCATCTTACGCACTTCCGCGAGGTATGCCTCCATGTGCTCGTCCTTTGGCTCGTAAACTTTGTTGGAGAAGTTGACGAGGAGCTGTGAGTCGCCCCTAACGGTGAGGCGCTTCACCCCCAGAGATGTCGCGGCCTTCAGGCCAGCTATGAGGCCTTCGTATTCTGCGATGTTGTTGGAGACCTTCTCGCCCTGCTGAAAGCAGAGCTGCACAGCGTAGTAGAGCTTGTCCTGAGTGGGCGAGATGAGTACTGCTCCAGCCCCGCGCCCTGATGCGCGAACGCACCATCGAAATACATGACCCAAGTCTTCGCCTACTTCAAGTGTCGGGGCATCCGTCCATTCCGCCACAAAATCAGTGAGCGCGGCTCCCTTGATGACCCTGGTAGTGCTGAACTCCAACTGGAATGCCTGCAGCTCGATGTTCTACTCAGCGACCCTTCCAGCAGAGTTGGGGCTCCTGAGCACCCTCTCCAATGGGTAAGCTGAGACGACCTTGATGGGGTGGCCCTTGAAGTAGTGCCGCAACTTGCGCGAGGCCACCAGGAGCGCGAGCAGGAGCGTCTGAGGCATGGGACATCGTGCCATCGCGTCCCGCAACACCATGCTGACGAAATACACCGGGTGCTTGACGAGGGCAGGTGCGTTGGTGAGGCTCGCGTCTTGCGAAAGTTGGGGTGTCTCCTGAGGTGGTGGAACTCCTGGCGCCTGATCGCTTGCGGGAATCTCTATAACGTCGTCCTGCCGAGCTTGGTCTTCTGTTGATGCCGCTACGGCTCTTGTTGCGCCTTCCTGATCTTGCGTCATCTCGGCTGGCGGCGTAGCTTGGCGCGGCGCGCCCTTGGCTTGATGCTCCTCCCGAACCGCCACTAGCGCCGCACTGACGGAGTACGGGGTGGCGGCAAGATAAAGTACTTGTGGCTCGAGAGGTCGTGGCGCCACCATCACCGGAGGGCTAGTCAGGTATCTCTTGAGGTCTTGAAAAGCTCGGTCGGCCTCCGGGGTCCACTCGAATGGGCCCTTCTTCTTGATCAGCTTAAAGAAGGGTAGGGCGCGCTCTCCTAGCTTGGAGATGAAGCGTCCCAACGCAGTTACCCGACCAGCCAGCTTCTGCATTTCCTTGAGGGTCTACGGTGCGCTCATATCCTCAATGGCCTTGATCTTCTTCGGGTTCGCCTCGATCCCTCTGTGGGACACCGAACACGCACTTCTCCGGGTTAAGTCGCAAGTTCACCTGGCGCAGGCTCGCGAAGGTCTCCTCCAGATCTTGGATCAAGGTTCTTGCCTCCCGAGACTTCACCACAATGTCGTCGACGTAGGCCTTTGTGTTTCTCCTGAGCTGCCGCCCTAAGGCGATGTGCATCAGCCGCTGAAAGGTCGCGCCCGCATTGCGCAGTCTGAAGGGCATACAGGTGTAGCAGTACACCCCACACGGGGTCAGGAAGGCTGTCTTCTCTACATCTTCCACCGCCATCTTGATTTGGTGATACCCTGAGAACACATCCAGGAAGCATAGCAGGTCGCACTCGGCAGTGGAGTTAACGATCTGGTCGATGCGTGGGAGCGGGAACGGGTCTTGGGGGCAGGCCTTGTTGAGGTTGGTGAAGTCGACGCACATTCGCTCATTCCTGCCCTTCCTCGGCACTTCGACAGGGTTCGCCAGCCATTCGGGGTACCTAACCTCGCGAATGGCACCCGCCGCCTCCAACTTGCGGGTCTCTTGGACGATGAAGGCCTGCTTCTCCGTGGACTGCCGTCTCGCCAGCTGCTTCACAGAGCGCACATTGGGGCATACCCTTAAGTGATGCTGAATCACCTCTCTCGGGACCCCCACCAGCTGATTGGGCTCCCACATGAATATATCCTTGTTTGCGCGCAAGAACTTCACCAACGCTACCTCTTGGCTTGGGTCAAGGCCAGCACCTATGGTAAAGGTGGCTCCTGAGGACCCGTCCTCGTTGACTGGCACCTGCTTGGTTTCCGCCTTGTCTTGTGTGAACAACTGCTTCTTCTTGTTTGGTGCGGCTCCCTTGGGCTCGGAGGTACCCACGTAGGCAGGCTACGCCGTCGCAGCGGTCTTGAGGGCGAGCTTGAGCGCCACCAGGGCCTCCTTGGCATCCCCCTTGACAGTGAGGACGCCTTTGCTTCCAGGCATCTTCATGAGGTTGTAGGTCGGATGAGTCGCCGCCATGAACTGGGCCAGAGCTGGGTACCCGGGAATGGCGTTGTACGGGAGGCCGATGCGGGCGATGTCGAAGTCGACCAGCTCGGTGCGGTAGTTGTCACGCGTGCCGAAGGTGACGGGGAGGCGGACCTGCCCCAGGGAGCGGGCAGTGCCGCCACCAACTCCTGAGAAAGGCTTGCTGAGGCTGAGCCGCTCAAGCGGCACATGAAGAAGGCTGAAGGCCTCCATGGAGAGCAAGTTGAGGCCGGCGCCGCCGTCGATGAGGGTCTTGGTGACGGCCACGTTGCATATGGTGGGCATGCAGAGCATCGGCAGCATGCCCGAGCCGGCGGTGGTGACAGGGTGGTCTTCTGAGCTGAAGGTGAGGTCGGCCTCTGGCGCAGCCCAGCCCGGAGAGCCCCCGAGCGCTTGGAAGCGGCACCAATCTGGCGGAGGAACGGCTTGATGTGGCGATCTGAAGGCAGCGCCTGAGAGCCGCCTAGCAGGGCCGCGACCGCGTGGTGTGCTGGTGCCGTGTAGCGCGCAGTGAAGAGGTCGCGCAGCTCCTCCCAAGACGCCACCGTGGATCCGGGGAGGTTGAGCAGCCAGGCACGCGACTCGCCGGCGAGGGCCATGGGAAGCTAGTTGGCCATGACCTTATCGTCACCCCCGGCCTCGAGGATGGCCTCCTCATATGCCAGTAGGAAAGCCGATGGGTCCGCCGCGCCGTCGTAGCGCGGCGGCATCTCTGGCTTGAACTTGGGTGGCCACCACACCTGCCGCAGGGTGGGGGCCAGGGCTCGGAGCCCCCTGGCCCCGTCGTCAACGCCGGCCGTCGGAGTCGGTAGCGGGGCGCCTGCCATGAGGGCGCACCGCGGTGGCAACGGAGCGCAGATCGACGGAAGGGAAGCTATGGCGCACCCCTACCTGGCGCGCCAAATGTCGGATCACGGGTTCCGGCAAAACCCTCGAGGTTCGAACACTGGGGTGCGCGCGAAGATTTCCTCCCTACCGATCCACGCCCTAGCTCGCTAAGATCTCACGGACGAACTCGACGAACTCACGACACAAAAGACACAAGATTTATACTGGTCCGGGCCACCGTTGTGGTGTAATACCCTACTCCAGTGTGGTGGTGGTGGATTGCCTCTTGGGCTGATGATGAACAGTACAAGGGGAAGAACAGCCTCCGAAGGTTGAGGTGTTCTTGTCCTCAGTGTGTGGCTAAGGGTTGAGTGAGATGCCTCTCCAACCGTCCCGTCTACGGTAGTGGCTAGCTCTACTTATATAGGCCCTGGTCCTCTCCCCAAATATTGAGCGGGAAGGGAGCCAACAACGACCAATTTGAAAGGGGACAACTAGTACAGCTTATCCTGACAAAAGCGGTCTTCGCCTGCAAAAGGCTCTGGTGGTGACGCCGCCTTGGGCTCCATGGTGACCTCCGTCTTGCCGTCCTGCTGGTCTTGGTCTCGTTGCACTGATATGGAAACCTTTGCTTGATGCCTCGGTACTCCGCGGCTGTGCTTGCCTCCTTAACGCCAAAGAGGAAACAAGGACACTACGCGCGCTGGCGCCCGCCTAATCCTGATCGTCATGGCTCACGTCACGAGAACCTCGTGAGGTTTGCCTTGCCTTGATCTCTCTGCTCCTCGCGAGGCAGCCTGGTGAGGCCGCTCCTGAGGAGGTCCTGTGTCGTCCGCCTCGCGAGGGTCTTGAATGCCTTGTCGATGAAGATGGGTCATACAGGCCTGCTAGCTCAGCCACGCCATGGGCCGCAGGCAGGCAAGTCTGGGGACCCCCGTTCCCAGAACGCCGACAATAAATGAGTCTCTTGTCCTTATCATCGCAAATAAAATCAAGTGCTACCATACTTTTATAGTTTAAGAAAATAGGGGGCAGCACCTTTTCTTCTTTCTCATAATGTCTAATAGGTATCTCAAAATATTTAGCAAGACGCGAAGCAAAGATACCTCCAAAAATGGGGCCCTTTGTACGGTTTAGACTCAACCGTTTAGCAACCATAGCGCCTAAACTGAAAGTTCTGTCACGGAGTAAAGCATGGCGCAAAATGGCGGGGTCAGGAGCACTGAGGCCCCCGTTGTTCCCGCGACCAATTAAATATCTACTAGCAAATATTGCATAGTAACGTAGAACAGGAAAATGTATACTAGTAGTTCTTGCATCTGACACTTTTCTCTTTTCCCCTACAGCAATTTCATCAATAAACTCTGCCACATCACTAGTATGTGGTTCCTCAACGCTGCCCTCAAAAGGCAACTTGCAAACCACACAAAAATCATAGAGTGGCATCTCCTTAAACTCATCATATAAAAAGAAATCTACCGAAGGTGGTGATCTCCTAGCATGGAAATGAAAATTTTGCACAAAAATATTAGTGAGTAGGAGATACTGTTCGAGCTGGTCGTGGAGGAAGTCGGTGAGGCCTGCATTCTCAGCCAAGTAATAAAAATCAACATAAATTCCGGCGGCTCTCAAGAATGCATCACAAGGCCATTCACACGGCCGAACCTCCGCGGTGCGCGGAAGTTTGTACTTGGGCTTTTCATTCTCTTCATTCTCCTTTCCCTTCGAACTCTGGCTTGAGAGGCCTCTCAACAATCTCTTCAACATTTTCTCCCTCCGAAAATTTCTGAAATTTTTAGTGACTCAAAATAAAAATGAACCAAACTCAACAAGTTGATATCAACTACTCCCACAAGTGCCTAGAGGCTATATCATGCATTAGGACTACTTGGGACCATATAAAATTGACATGCAAGCTCAAGAATAGGGTCACCTAAGCAGAATTTTTTTTGCAATAAATAAAGCACTAGAACAAAAACTAATTGGACCATTGGAGGAGTCACATACCGAAGAACAATCCCCCAAAATAGTTCTGTGAATGGAGCCTTGAGCAAGGAGATCGAAAATGGCAGCAAGATGAGCTAGAACACGGGTTTGAGCTATGGGAGGATTTTTTCTGGAGGAAGACGAAGTGAGTGGGTGCTGGAATAAGTGGAGGGGGCCACGTGGGGCCCACGAGGTAGGGGGCGCCCCAGGGGGTGGGCGTGCCCTGGACCCTCGTGGCCATATGGTGGGTCCCCCTGGTGTGCTCTCAGTGCCAGATATTCTTAGATATTCTACAAAAAATCATATTTCATTTTCAGGACATTTGGAGAACTTTTATTTTCGGGGTATTTTTTATTGCAAGGATAATTCAGAAAACAGACAGAAAATACTATTTTTGTTTTATTTAATCTAAATAACAGAAAGTAAAAGGATGGTACAGGGAGTCGTGCTTTCTAACTTCATCCATCTCATGCTCATCAAACGGAATCCACTAACAAGGTTGATCAAGTCTTGTTAACAAACTCTTTCCGAATAACATGAAACCGGAGAATTTTCGAATAACACTAGGTTACCTCAACGGGGATATGCACGTCCCCAATAATAAGAATATCATATTTCTTCTTGACAGTAGGAAGAGGAAATTCAAAACCTCCAATAGTAGTCGTTGGAGTTTTTCCAATAGAATTGATACTGTGGACTTGAGGTTGTTTCCTCCGAAAGTGTACCGTATGCTCATTACCATTAACATGAAAAGTGACATTGCCTTTGTTGCAATCAATAATAGCCCCTGCAGTATTCAGGAAGGGTCTACCAAGAATAATAGACATACTATCGTCCTCGGCAATATCAAGAATAACAAAGTCTGTCAAAATAGTAACATTTGCAACCACAACAGTCACATCCTCACAAATACCGACAGGTATAGCAGTTGATTTATCGGCCATTTGCGAAGATATTTCAGTAGGTGTCAACTTATTCAAATCAAGTCTACAATATAAAGAGAGAGGCATAACACTAACACCGGCTCCAAGATCACATAAAGCAGTTTTAACATAGTTTCTTTTAATGGAGCATGGTATAGTTGGTACTCCTGGATCTCCTAGTTTCTTAGGTATTCCACCCTTAAAAGTATAATTAGCAAGCATGGTGGAAATTTCAGCTTCCGGTATCTTTCTTTTATTTGTAACAATATCCTTCATATACTTAGCATAAGGATTCATTTTAAGCATATCAGTCAAACGCATAAGAAAAAAGATAGGTCTAATCATTTCAGCAAAGCGCTCAAAATCCTCATCATCCTTTTTCTTGGATGGTTTAGGAGGAAAAGGCATGGGTTTCTGAACCCATGGTTCTCTTTCTTTACCGTGCTTCCTAGCAACAAAATCTCTGTTATCATAACGTTGATTCTTTGATTGTGGGTTATCAAGATCAACAGCAGGTTCAATCTCTAAATCATTGTCATTGCTAGGTTGAGCATCATCATTAATATTATCACTAGGTTCATGTTCATTACCAGATTGTGTTTCAGCATTAGAAATAGAAATATCATTGGGATTCTCAGGTGTGTCAACAACAGGTTCAGTAGAAGCATGCAAAGTCCTATCATTTTTCTTTTTCTTCTTCTTAGAAGGACTAGGCGCATCAACATTAGTTCTCTGAGAATCTTGCTCAATTCTCTTAGGATGGCCCTCAGGATACAAAGGTTCCTGAGTCATCTTACCCCCTCTAGTCATAACTATAACAACATTATCATTTTTCTTATTATTTAATTCATTGAGAAAATCATTTTGAGCTTTAAGCACTTGTTCTGCTTGAGTGGTAACCATAAAAGCATGTTTACTAATAAGTTTAAGTTCACCTTTAACTCTAGACATATAATCACTCAAGTGTTCAATCATATAAGCATTACGTTTCAATTGTCTACCAACATAAGCATTGAAGTTTTCTTGTTTAACAATAAAATTATCAAACTCATCCAAGCATTGGCTAGCAGATTTATAACGAGGAATATCACCTTCATCAAATATATAGAGAGAATTTACCTTTACTACCTGTGTCGGGTTATCAAGACCATGTATTTCTTCAATAGGTGGTAAATTCTTAACATCTTCAGCTTTAATACCCTTTTCTTTCATAGATTTCTTTGCCTCTGGCATATCTTCAGGACTGAGAAATAGAATACCCCTTTTCTTCAGTGTTGGTTTAGGAATTGGTTCAGGAAGTGTCCAATTATTATCATTACTCAACATATTATTCAATAGCAATTCAGCTTGATCAATAGTTCTTTCCCTGAAAATACAACCAGCACAACTATCCAGGTGGTCTCTGGAAGCATCAGTTAGTCCATTATAAAAGATATCAAGTATTTCATTTTTCTTGAGAGGATGATCAGGCAAAGCATTAAGTAATCGGAGAAGCCTCCCCCAAGCTTGTGGGAGACTCTCTTCTTCAATTTTCACAAAATTATATATTTCCCTTAAGGCAGCTTGTTTCTTATGAGCAGGGAAATATTTAGCAGAGACGTAATAAATCATATCCTGGGGACTACGCACACAACCAGGAGTAAGAGAATTAAACCATGTTAGCATCACCCTTTAATGAGAACTGAAATAACTTAAGGATATAGTAGTAACGAATTTTTTCCTCATGAGTGAATAGGGCGGCTATATCATTTAACTTAGTAAGATGTGCCACAGCAGTTTCAGATTCATAGCCATAAAAAGGATCAGATTCAACCAAACTAATTAACTCAGGATCGACAGAGAAATCATAATCCTTATCAGAAATACGGATAGGTGAAGTAGCAAAAGCAGGGTCATATTTCATTCTAGCATTCAGAGATTTTTCTTTCAGCTTAGCTAACAGTTTCTTAAGATCATATCTCTCTTTGCAAGCAAAAAGGTCTCTAGCAGTTTCTTCATCCATAACATAACCCTCAGGCACATCACGCAATTCATATCTAGGGGGAGAATCTTCATCATCACTTTCATCAATATTATCAGTTTCAATAATTTCATTCTCTCTAACCCTAGCAAGTTGTTCATCAAGAAATTCACCTAATGGCACAGTATTATCAAGCATAGAAGTAGTTTCATCATAAGTATCATGCAAAGCAGAAGTGGCATCATCAATAACATGCGACATATCAGAATCAATAGCAGGAGTAGGTGTCGCAAGTTTACTCATAACAAAAGGTGAATCAAATGCAGAGCTAGATGGCAGATTCTTACCTCCCCTCGTAATTGAGGGATAAATCTTGGTTTTTTCGTCTTTCAAGTTCCTCATAGTGATCAGCAGATATAAATCCCAAGTGACTCAAAGAATAGAGCTATGCTCCCCGGCAACGGCGCCAGAAAATAGTCTTGATAACCCACAAGTATAGGGGATCGCAACAGTTTTCGAGGGTAGGGTATTCAACCCAAATTTATTGATTCGACACAAGGGGAGCCAAAGAATATTCTCAAGTATTAGCAGTTGAGTTTTTCAATTCAACCACACCTGGAAAATTTAATATCTGCAGCAAAGCATTTAGTAGCAAAGTAATATGGAAGTAACGGTAACGGCGGCAAAAGTAACAGTAGCAGTTTTGTAGTAATTGTAACAGTGGCAACGGTAAAGTAACTAAGCAAAGATCAATATGTGAAAAGCTCGTAGGCATTGGATCAGTGATGGATAATTATGTCGGATGCGATTCCTCATGCAACTGTTATAACATAGGGTGACACATAACTACACTACAAAAAAAAGACACATCCGTGACATTTTGGGCCGAACGAATTTTTTTCTGTCATACTTATGACACTTCTATGACGATAATTGTGACAAAACCCGGTATCATCATAGATGTGGTGGGGTCCTACTTCTATGACAAAAAATCATGACAGAAAATGGGCTTTTCATCCTGGGCGGGCCGGAGACACAGCTGCATGACATTCTTTGGGCCGTCCATGACGGAAAAAACCATGGTAGAAGCGAGGGCGAGGAAAATATCGGGGTGTTCCCAGTTACGGTGGGTGGTCGGGGCCGAGCGATGCATGTTTCTCTCATACACGCACGCGCGTGGGTGCGAGGCGTTGGGCTCTAACTGAACCCGAGCGATTGCACTGCAGGCTATGCGTTACTGAACCCGAGCGATCGATCGATGGCTGTTAACTGAACCCGATCGAGCAATTCCTTCGCTACTGCTGCTAACTGAAGCCGATCGATGCTGCCTCTGGATGAACAGTGAGCATTGCTGGGGGGTTTGGATGAACAGTTCCCGGTGGGGGTGGATGAACAGGACCCGTGGTGTTGCCTCTGGATGAACAGGACCCCGATCGATCGAGCCGGTTGGGGCTGGATGAACAGGACCCCGTGGAGGGCAGGATGAACAGGACCACCCCGTGGAGGGCAGGATGAACAGTAGACGGTGGAGGGCTGGATGAACAGTAGCCCGTGGAGGGGTGGTTGAACAGGAGCCCGTGGAGAGGGCTGGTTGAACAGTAGCCGGTGGAGTAGCGCGCGGTGGAGGCTGGATGAATAGGAGCCCGTGGATGAACAGTCGCAGGTGGAGGCTGGAGGAGGTCGACGGTGGATGAACAGTAGCCCGTGGAGGCTGGAGGGGGTCGACGGTGGAGATGAACAGTATCCCGTGGAGTCCCGTTTTGCGGTACGCCACACCCCTCCCGATGAACAGGACCCCTGTTTCGACCGTAGCGCTCCAACACAAGTCTGTTTCCTCCGTTTTGCGGTACGCCACACCCCTCCCGATCAACAGGACCCCCGTTTCGACCGTAGGAGGTTCGTTTCCTCCGTTTGGCGGTACGCCAGACCCCTCCCGATGAACAGGATCCCGTTTCGAACGTGGCCGGTCGAACACAAGGCCGTTTCCTCCGTTCTGCGGTACGCCAGGCCTCGTTTCCATCGGCTGTTCCGTCCAAGCCGGTTGGCTCCCACGCATTCCGTTGCCTCCCGATGAACACGACGCATTCCGTTGCCTCCCCATGAACACGACGACGACGCAGTTTCTCCGTTCCGACCCAGCCATGTACACGAGCCCTGGCCGTACGTATGCGCGAGTAGGCGTTCGAGACCCTGCCCGTATGTACGTACGTGGCCGTATTTTCTTTCTTGCACACTGGCCGCTGTACGTACGTGTACATGCTACGTGCGCGCCTCTACTACGACACGTGCGCGCCTCTACATCGACCAGTATGTACGTACACGTTCGCGACCAGAATGACAATGCTACGTACGCTTCGACCAGGTGGGTCCCGACTGTCAGGCACTTCCTTGCGTGCGAAGATGTAGCTGGTGGGTCCCAGCAGTCAGGGGGGCAAATCGTTTTTTTTGCCCGGACGCACTTCCTTGCGTGCGAAGATGTAGCTGGTGGGTCCCAACAGTCAGGGGGAAACGTTTTTTCGCGAAATACGGTGGCCCGTCCGGTGGGTCCCCGCTGTCAGGTGGAGGAATAATTATTTTGCGCGTAATAAGGAGGCACTTCCTTGCTGCGGCCGTGGACCCAGCTGTCAGCCTCTCCACGTACAGTACTCTTCCGATGGAAGTCGTTCCTTGACCACGTTGACCACGCCGCGCCGAGAGCACCAGGGCGGTGGACGACGGCGAGGCCTAGGAAGGGGACGACACGGAGCCGGGGAAGACGCGGCAGTGGAAGCCCGCGCGGAGAGGAGTACGAGGGTTCACTGGTTCGGCTGCGGTGTGAGGCTGCCGTCGCCGCAGGGCCTGGCCAGCGGTGGGAATAGTAGGGGCGGTGAGGCCTCCGCGGCAGCATAGCCGGCCACGGGAGGCAGGAGCATGCGGCACGACCGGCGCTGCTTTGGGCGGCTGGAGCAAGAAGACCAGAGGTTGAAGAAGCACTACGGCCGTTGGATGGACATCGTACGGTCACTGGAGCTAGAATCGTTCATATTGACTAAGTTGACAAAGCACTCCGTCCCCGTCAACTTAGTAGGCCCACAAGTCAGCCACCCACCAAGGTGGGTCCCAACTAGCAGGGGGAGTATTCATTTTTTTGTGCGTAATAAGGAGGCACTTCCGGTGGGTCCGAGCTGACAGCGGGGGGAACGTTTTTTCGCGAAATACGGTGACCCGTCCGGTGGGTCCCAGCAGTCAGGGGGAAACGTTTTTTTCGCAAAATACGGTGGCCCGTCCGGTGGGTCCCTGCTGTTAGGTGGAGGAATCATTATTTTCCACGTAATAAGGAGGCACTTCCTTGCTGCGGCTGTGGACCCAGCTGTCAGCCTCTCCACGTACAGTACACTTCCGATGGAAGTCGTTCCTTGACCACGTTGACCACGCCGCGTTCCGTTGCATGCATGCGTCCATGGGCGTGGTGCGTCCCCACTGTCAGCCTCTCACGTACAGTCATCTTCCGATGACTCTCGGTTGTTGACCACGTTGACCACACCGTGCCGAGCGCACCAAAGGCCGGTGGACGATGGCGAGGCCCCAGACTGGAACGACCCGGAGATGGGGAAGACGGGGCAGTGGAGTCGCAGATGGAGAGGAGTGGGAAACTTGACTGGTTCGGGTGCGCGGCAGCACAGCCGCGGTGCCGCCCACGGGAGACAGGAGCAAGAACAGAGGTTGAAGAAGGAGCACGGCTGTTGGATTAACATCCAACGGTCCAGCTGCTAGAATCATTTGTTGATTAAGTTGACAAAGCCCTGCGTACACGTCCGCTTAGTAGGCCCACAAGTCAGCCACCAAATCTGACGGGTCCCAGCTGTCAACGGGAGGAATAATTTTTTTCGCATAACAAGGAGGCACTTCCTTCCGTGCGAAGATACAGCCGGTGGGTCCCAGCTGTCAGGTGGAGGAAACATTTTTTCAGCTTAATAAGGAGGAACTTTCCTTGCGTGCGACCATGGACCTCGTGGGTCCCAGCCGTCAGGCTCTCCACGTACAGTCCTCTTCCGATGACTCTCGTTTGTTGACCACGCCGCACCGAGCGCAGCGAGGCGGTGGACGACGGCGAGGCCCCGGACGGGAACGACTCGGAGATGGGAAGACGCGGCAGTGGAGTCGCAGATTGAGTGGAGGAGAAGGGTTATAACTGGTTCTGGTGCGGCGTGGGGCTGCAGTCGGTGGAGAATAACAGGAGGTGTGGAGGGGTGGAGGGATAGCCTGGCCGGCGGTGGGGTAGCGCTTCGCAGCGATGCGTGCTAAGCAGAGCCGCTAGCCGCCGGAGGCCGGACCAGGCGGTCCCGGCGACGCTGGAGGAAGAAGACGAGAGATTGAAGGTGCATGCCGACCAAGTTGACAACGCCCTGCGTAGGCTTCGACCTATTGGCCCACATGTCAGCCTGCAAAAATGTGGCATATATTTAACCCATGTTTTCTAGAATGTACAGTCCATTTGCTGGGCTGGGTGAACAAATAATTTCGCGTCAATGCGGCCCATTTATATTATCTAAGAAATCCCAGCCCATTTGCACTTCCTTCAAATACACGAATTAGCTGGGCTCGTTATATATATAATGTTATGTTAGAAGGAGCAATTAATATCAAAAATAAACCGGAGAGGCACATTTTTATATACATAATTAACAAATTAGCGAGTTATTGCTCAAAATAAAAATGAGCGCGTTATTATTACATTGGTCCTTAAAATCTTCGCAAGCTTTTGTACGCAATCACCAGGATTTTCCTTGCCTGTGAGTCAAAAACAACCAGGATTTTCCTTGCCAACTTCTGTTAAACATTTACTTTTATAAGTTAATAACACGTGGGATGTTTTTATAATGTATATATAAGTCTCTATAAAATATACGATAATAGTAATAATATAAATATATATAATGTGGTTAAAAAATACATTGGGCTGTCGATCTTTAAGAAAAAGCCCATAGGTCGGTATGGACCTCAAAAAATAAGTTGAAACCACTGTCACCGTATGTCGTGGGCTACGCATGTTAAAATACAAAACCTAGGCCTAGCTGATACTTGTTCGCCCTCTGGAAAAAAATGATACCAGATCCCCGAGCGAACTGGATTATAGAGGGGGCCGACGGCACGACTGAAGAAGCACATCAGGAGCGATTTTTTTCTTCAGTGGATGGCTCTCGATGGCGTTTTTTTACTTGCCTCTGCACCATACAACTTGTATTTTTAGCCTCCCAGTCCGTGGTGGACCAGCACCCCATTTGCTGGGCGGGCCAACCTACAGAAACCAGCACTCGATTTTTCATCAAGCCCCAAAAACAACGCAGTACTATGTTTGTTTTGAGGCCGAAAACATTACGGCAGGGGTTGAGCGGGGGAGGGGGCAAGACAGAGAAAAAAGATTAAAAGGAGCTGATGCGCCGTTGCTACCCTAACAAAGCAGGTGCAATTCTTCTCGGGAAGAAGGTGTGCCGTTGACACCCACACGTCACATACCCCACAGTAGGCATACTAACAAGTTCACACACAAGCACAACAGAAAAGGTAAACATTCGTATCAAACTCAGGTTCACAGGACACGTTCATATTCATAGCCAACATTCACTATCAACAACTCAAAAGATTCATATATACACAAGTTCAGCATGTCTATGGATCCAAATGATTGATAGATCACACAACAATATTCATAGATAATTCACAAAAAGATTCAGATATACACATGTTCAGTATGTTTATGCATCCAAATGATTGAGATCACAGCCAATATGATCCATGGACGAACTTTAATTACCTAGGGTACAGACTGGTAAATGGTGTTCAGTCGGAGGTACTTCTTGCTAAAATTAATGCTTGTACGAGTAAACTTTCGAGTACATAAGAGGCAGCACAGACAATCTGAACTTTGCTTGTAGGTTTATCCTCAAATAGTGGCCTCGTGCCGAGGGAGGTTTGAGCAACTTGGCCACTACTTTCATCCAACTAGTTTACTGGCTCATCTTGGTCCTGTAGCTCGCCAAAATTCTACATTGCAGACTGGTAAATGGTGTTCAGTCGGAGGTACTTCTTGCTAAAATTAATGCTTGTACGAGTAAACTTTCGAGTACATAAGAGGCAGCACAGACAATCTGAACTTTGCTTGTAGGTTTATCCTCAAATAGTGGCCTCGTGCCGAGGGAGGTTTGAGCAACTTGGCCACTACTTTCATCCAACTAGTTTACTGGCTCATCTTGGTCCTGTATCTCGCCAAAATTCTACATTGCAGACGAGAAAGGAGGCGGTTGAGAAAATGAACCACCCAAATTTTTTGTGCAGTTCAACTGAAATGGAGCATCCCTGGCGTGCAGACTGATTAAGTGCCAGATGAATATACGCGTCAACCAACTTGTCTGGAATCTTTAGACTCCATGCCATACAGTTCGCTACCATATGTGCCGATAACCAAAAGGCACAAGTTGGGACCAAAGACTGGACTGCGTTTTTCTGGGCTATGCGCCAAGCAATATTTTTGGCGTTCACTCTCCTAATACTTGGAGTTTGACAATTGGTTGACGCCGGTTGATACTCGAATGAATATAGGCACTTCTTCTTGTCAACATCGATGCTTGTCTGAGTGAACTTTGGAGTACATAGCAGCAGCATAAGTACCTGTCCATCTGATCTTTTTGTGCAGTTCTACTGAAATCACCCGATGTAATGATTTGCCTGCGAGTTCAGGCTCCAAGTTACTCCTTTATGAAATCGGCAAACAGTAGCACAATACCAAATTACCAATACATATGACAAGCACAATAATCAGGATAAAGACCAGTACCAACCTGTGTGAGGTAGCATATCAATTACTATTTCCTTTGACTGGAAGCCGAGATAAGCCAAGCGACTGACAGCAAAGGAAGAATGCAAGCCGAGATTAGCGACTAACAGGAAAGGAAGGAAGCTGTCGAGGCAATGAAGCACCCAAAGTTTTTGTGCAGTTCCACCAAAATCGAGCATCCCTGTTGGCACATATATTGAGAGAGTGAGATTACTGTAATAGTGGGACTAGTTGATGAAACATACACTAACAAATAGAAGCACCCTCATTATCTTAATGGGTAAAGTTAGCATTCCCTCCCTGCTCCACCACATGATTCACCTCCATAGACAAACATACACACGTACATGATTCAGCATAGGGTGCTACTAAAGATTTGTTTAACTCCGACAGGAAAATTAGGCAGCAATAAATTAGTGGTACTTAAGTACTCCTAATTAATTAAGTGAGACAGCAGAAGTGGAAGGGCTCCCTGGAGGATCGTCTCACATGTAAGGTAGTCGTTGCCGGAGCCCTTGAATGGCCTCGACTGAGGCCTCTGGCTTCAGCAAGATCGCCTTGGCACTGTTTACTCTTCTTCTTCTTCCTCTTCATGCTCTGTTTCTCATTCTCCTCACCAGTTGGTGAAACCAAGTACATGATTGGCCTTCTATTTCAGAATTGGTTTTGTCAGTGAGGGAGTACAAGTGTACTAGTAAAAATAGCATTATTTTCTCATGGCAGTCGCAAAATAGAGATGAACACATGCATTAAATATCATTCTTACCTAAAGGAAGGTTATGGTGCCAATATGGATGATGAGGATTGGAACACAGATCTCCCTTTGTGCAGTTCCACCGAAATGAACCAACTGTTCCATTCTGACATTCCAGTTAAACAGCACAAAAGTCACTTCTTTTAAGAAGAGTTTTGTGCAGTGCACCAAAAGGTCACAACAGCAACCAGGTGAAATGGATATCCCTGTTTGCACAAAAAGCTACAGAGGAAACAGTCAGAGTCTCAAACAATTACAGGCAAAAACATTTGGCTAAACTTGTCATGGCTTATAACAGTGGCATGGCTTCATTTTTACCAGGGGCATTAGATTAAGAACAGCTAAATATTTGGTATAAGGGCATGGGACAGTGGGTGCACCAGCAGTCCAGCACCATGTACCTAAACAGGGGCATAAAGTGGTGATTCATAGTTTGTTGCCCCGAGAAACAAACATCCAAGAAACATATCTGGGTTGGTCCCATTTTTGTTCACTCTAGCCACCTACTCCTATGTGTGGATAGCAAATCTAGTCCTGGTCATACCACTGTGTACAGCGTTACCCCTATATTTCCCTTTTCGACCAAGAGACCGGTTGGATGACCAGTCTGTACTACTTTCACCCCCTTTCCTTCCTGTTTGTACCAAGTCCGATGTACTACATACTAAATTCCCCCACCCCCACTTTATTTCTTGTTTGAACCAAGTACAAGATTCGACTCCATGAAGTAGCTTTACCTCTAACAATAGAAGAAAAAATAGGTGACGTTGGACCATCCGATCGAGAGGGGCTGAGAGGTAGAAAATGATGCACATGCAGCGACGTAGCGAGCTGGGGAAGTAGAGCTAAGGCGGTTTCGAAGGAAGATATACCTGAAGGTCGTCGGGATGTGGATAGGTGGGCGGCGGGAGGCCGGATCCGCCCACACTAGGGCAACGACGAAGGGATCGGAGGACCTCCCGCGCCGGCGCTCGGCCAGAGATAACGGTGCGGCCGGCAGTGGGTCTCCTCCCTCGCTGTCGACGACGGCCTAAACGCTGCCCCTCCTCCCCTTCACCGGCGGAGGGGGATACGTCCGGATCTGTAACCAGCGGTGAGGATAGAAAGACAGTGTTTTTTGAAGGGAGAAAGACAGTGTTACCACCCCTATCTTGTTTAGATCTGGAGAGGATGAGAGTGTGTGAATAGAGCAACCCTAGCAAGCAAGCGCGGAGGCTCCGGCCTATATATACGTAGTGGGGTAGTTTTCCTTTTTCACTCCATCAAAACAATCGTTTAAAATTGTGTACTACGTGCCAGGTCGCCGTTTTTTTAGTTGTTGATTGTTTTTTGAGATAGCTACCCGCTTGTTCCAAGTGGTGTTACGGTGTGCCAGGTCGCACTTTGTATCGTTCAAGTCTGGTACAAGTCCCTCCATTAAATGAACAACCACCCCCTCGTAAAAATTGTGAACAAGCCCACGGCTAAAATTATCGGAAACGTGGGTTGCCCCAACATGCATTATTATTTATATTTTCTACTCCCTCCGTTCCTAAATATAAGTCTTTTTTATTAGCCACACCTAAGACAAGAATTTTTTTATTAGCAGTGAACCCCACATGTCATAGACACAAAAAGTGTGGCAAGATTCCCTTAGGCAAGCCAAAGTGTGTCTAACAATTTGAGCAACTCAAGTTAGGGGCAAGTGTGGGAAAAATAATGTGGCAACATAAGACAAACATAGTCACAATCCAAACAGCCCCGTAATTTTTTGTGACATGCATGAAAATTTGGTTAGTTAAATTTATAGTCAAAATTTGGCAAGGTGCATCAAATCAACACATGCAAGTATCAAAAGGGAAGTCACGGCATGCATGCATGCGTTGTACTCCCTCCGTTTCCAAATATAAGTCTTTTTAGAGATTGCAACAAGTGACTACATACGAAGCAAAATATGTCTACATACATCCGTATGTAGTAGTCCATTTGAAATGTGTAAAAAGACTTATATCGAGTGCAGTGCTTTGATGTGTCGCGTCAACTCGTACAAGACCGAGAAGTTTGATTACTACAACGCCCTCTCCCTCGCGGACTGAGCTCCGGTGCCTTAACTGCACCTGCCTTTGGCTGCATGACAGGTGGGCCAACCACCTGTTGGGCCCACCTGTCATAGACGCAAAGGCAGGAGCAGTAAGTCAATGAAGCTGCGTCCCTCCCTCGCGCATGAGCGTGGTGGCTGGCAGGACTAGTAGGAGCTTTCGCTACACGCTTCTTGACGGCGGCGAACTTGCGGATGGAGTTGACCATCATGTCGTCCATGCGAGAGGCGAAGCCGGCGTCGGCGAGGGCTACGACGCCGGCGGTCGCCAGCACCGTCTGGAAACGCTGCGCGGTGCGGGGCCGCAGGCCGGCGCCTTGGATGATTTGGCACAGCCGACTGCCTCTCGCGACCATCGCCTCCATAGGTGCTTCTGGCTCCTGGTCACTTGGTCTTGGATTGGAGTGAGCAGTGTTGCGCAGAGACTAAGGAGTAGATGGATTGGAGTGGTGGGGCGCCTTTATATGAGAATCCAAACTCTGTTGCATTCACATCGTGCTGGCTCTATTCTGCTTCTCCAATTAATTCCCTCTGCATGTAGAGTAATTTGAGGATGCATCATTGACCGTTCAACATCTCAGGAACCGCTACCCTCTCCCTCCTTGGCATTCAAGCACCTATGGAGGCGACTGCCGCTCGCGTCTATCGCATGTCAGGAGACGTTCCCGTCGACGACGAGGTGCCTATTGTGACTTCGTAAATTTCAAGATGATAGTACTAGTATACTCAATATTGTGCACCGCGACCAAGGCCGAGAGGAAAACGAGAGAACTACGTATTTATTTACGGTGTAGATTCACTCATTTTGCTCCATATGTACTCCGTATCGGTGTAGTCTAGTCACTTGTTGAAATCTCTAGAAAGGCAAATACTCCTTTCTGGTTTACAGGGCTATACTAGCAAGTAGTAGTAGTACAATAGTGGGCTCACATAGCAATTTTGTCTCATGCGAGAGCCTGGCTATATGCGTGCTCCAAGGTTCGCAACTGCCACGTTCGGGTTGCAATTGGCTCTTCGCCTCTTCAAGAAGACGAACAATGATGTTATTACTACTGCTTCTACAGTATCGAATCCACTGCTGCATGTTCGACTCCACTTCTGCATGTCCGTCCACCGCGAGCGGGAGGGATAAGCAAAAGCCTGTCCTCGTTTGCGAGCCACCGCGCGCATGGGTGAGGGAGAAGGCGTGTAGTAGTAAAATCAAGCTTCTCCTCGTTGTACGAGTTGACGCGACACATCATAGCACTGGCCCACATGGTTGCCTCTAAACTTGGCTGAAAGACCTGCAGTGTACAATACTCTATTTGCTGCAACCTCTAACATTTACCCCACCACAAATTAAAATATATATTCCTGTCTTGACCAGATGAGCGTGCAAACTAGAATCACCAGGATGACAGGTAGGGCCAGAAGATTATTTTAATCAAAAAAATATAGCATGGAGCCGACCCCAATGATTTTAAGCTTACAGGCACGGTACACGCTATCCTAGACTACTCTACACATGAAACTGCCACACGAGCGTCCGGGCTGCGCTTGGCTCTTCGCCTCTTCGGGAAGTCGAACAAATGATGGAGTACTACTGCAGTGGAGGAGTACTACAGTATGCTTCTAGCCATCTGTCACCGATTGAACTGCTGCATGTCCACCGCGTATGGGAGGGAGAGCGTGTAGCGAACGAAAGCTTCTCCTAGTCCTGCCAGCCACCACGCTCATGGGCGAGGGAGGGACGCAGCTTCATTGACTTACTGCTCCTGCCTTTGCGTCCATGACAGGTGGGCCCAACAGGTCGGTGGCCCACCTGTCATGCAGCCAAAGGCAGGTGCGGTTAAGGCGAGAGGGCGTTGTAGTAATCAAACTTCTCGGTCTTGTACGAGTTGACGCAACACATCAAAGCACTGCACTCGATATATTTCAATAATTTGCGTTTACCGATGCATTAATTACAACGCATGCATGCATGCCGTGACTCTCCTTTTGATACTTGCATGTGTTGATTTAATGCACCTTGAAGTAGTATGAATATGTGACGGTAAAGCTTTGTAATGCCCCGGCCCTAATAAAGCGAGAGATGGTTGTGCACGAGGAGGGCGAGATCATGCAGACGGAACAGGACCCGACGATGGAGCTCTCTATGGTCTCGATGGACCTCACCTTGCTCCACTGCCCCTTGTGCCTCCGCCCCTTGAAGCCTCCAGTGTATGAGGTTCGAATACACCTCGTCCGTTCGGCTGATCGAGCAAGGTGCAGGTTTCTTGATTGATGTGTTGTTCAATTGATTTGTGAAGTGCAAGGGAGGGCACCTGGCTTGCGCGGACTGCCGCGTCGAGCGCCCCGGGAACCAGCGGCAGTGCCAGAAGTGCGAGCGCGGCGGTGGCTTCGACGTGCGGAACACGGCGGTGGACGCCGTCCTCTCCTCGGTGAGGGTGGAGTGCCCGCACGAAGGCTGTGGGCTCTACGTCACTTACCACAAGCTCGCCGATCACCAGAGCGTGTGTCCGCTCGCGCCCTGCAAATGCCCCGTGCCCGTCTGCGGCTACGAAGGCCCGCCGCCGGTGCTCTCCCACCACATCAGCACCGTGCATCCCATGCCCGTGCACAGGATCCAGTACGGCAAGGCGCTCCAGCTGCAAGTGCCACTGTCGGAGCCACGGCTCTTGCTGTTCGCGGAGGAGGACGGCCGCGCATTTTTCTTGGTCGGCGGCGTGCTCGACATCGGCGCGCCTATCGCCGTGTCGGTCGTCTGCATCAGAGCGGGGGCGTCCCCACTGCCGCACTACGTGGCCAAGCTGTGGGCGAACGGCCCGCCGGGGGAGCCCAAAGGCAGGACCGACGCCGTCAAGGTGGAAATGGAGGTGACAAGCAGCAGGGATCCCGGCGACGTCGCCGTGCAGGAGCTGACCTTCTTCACAGTTCCGCCCAAGCTGCTGGCCGGGGCTAAGCTGGTGTCCCTCCACATTCAGATTGACAAGCTCACGTCCTAAATGATTCTACAGTGCCTTCTGTTTATCTTAGTAATATGCTAATATAGGGGTTAGCTCGGTCTACTTTAGCTTAAGAGATGGTGGGTTTTGGTGGCGATGCAGCAATTACCTCGACATCAGATCAGCAGTGAAAGTAATTTCGAACAGTCGAATGGATATTTTGTGTCTGTTGGATATAAAGATCCTTTGGGTAAGAAGTAACAGCTTATATGCTTTTTTTCGAAACGGAACAGCGATACTAGTATAATTTTTGTTGACATGCACTAATATTTTCGAAACGGACGTCGGGCTGTAGCTAGAAGGGCGGTTGGGACGCGGCATCGGCCCATACCGCGGTGACCCCCGATTGGGACGCACCGACTGTGGATTTTCTCCCTCGCCGATGTCGACCGCGTCTACGCAGAACATTGTTCCCTTCCCCCAGCTGCGGGATCAGGCCGGATATGTGACCAGCGGTGTGGCCACCGTCGTTCTATGCTTGTGAAGAGAGCAACCCAAGCAAGCAGGCTTGTAGCTTAGGCTCCTGCTAGTGTATATATAGTGGTTTTCTTTTTCTCTCCATATCAACCATTTTATATTGCGTACGTGTCATTGAAGAGTGAAATGATGGTTGCTTCTTCCGACTAACTTACTGTGTGATTTGACTGCTCCTTTAGTGGCCCCTACACGTACTCCCCCTACGTGTATGCAACAGTCACACGTACACATGGACGCAAAAACGCGCGCAACGCCCTAATGCATGCATGTCCGAGCACACGACGGAACACACACGGTCACGCTCAAGTGCTCAACCTACACGTGCATGCACACACATACTCAGCCAGGGTGAGCTAGTGACCGTATAAACACCAGAAAATGTATATATTGAGCGCAATGAGCGTATTATGAAGTCCACTGACCGTATTTTTACAAATATACAGTGACAGACAGTGTATTTATCTCGTTTGAAATTAAGCCATATTAACCGGAGAGGAGGCAGTATGGACTAGCATTACTTTGCTGTGTCCCGTCAACTTGCCGAACGAGGAGAAGCTTGCAGGACGGGAGAAGCTTGCGCGCGGTGGCTCGCAGGACAAGGAGAAACTTTTGACTAATGCAAGCTGTCCTTCGCTCAGGCGGTGGACGTGCAACAGTTAATTCGGTGTCAGATTGCCAGAAGCATACACTATACTAGTAGTACTATTATTGTTGCACTTCCCGAAGAGGCGAACAGCCAAGCGCAAAGTTTACTAGTACTAGTACTACTACTATAGTCTATAGAGGTATGTACTACTATACTAGTACTAGGAACCGGATGGAGGAGCGTCTGCACTCTTATTATATTTTTAAAATGTGATAAAGCAATCTTCAACACATTTGGTTCTCTTCGAGGGTTCTCGCATGTGATAATGGAAGTTGATTGCATGGAACACTCGCCACAATTCTCGCTTAATTCTGGCTCATATCCTGTTACAAATAGGAGCGCTCGGTAATATTTCCTCTTTTTTTGTTATTCAGCATGTAAACAGGTCAGCAAACCTTGCGGCGCATCTTTGTGCGAACCGTGCTTGCTGCACTTTGAATGTGGCCGAGAGCTGGCTTGATGAAACACCTCGCTTCCTACTTCTTTTTTGCGGGGTACCTCGCTTCCTAGTGACCAGTGTCTTGGCTGATCGTCCTAAGAATGCTTATATATGAATAAAGCTCTCTCATTTACCCGCAAAAAAGATTAAGCCATATTAACCGGAAAGGAGGGAGTATGGACTAGCACTACTTGTTGGTGTGTCCCGTCAACTCGCAGAACGAGGAGAAGCTTGCAGGACAAGGTGAAGCTCGCTTACGCCTTTTGACTAATGCAACGTACCCTCGCCCAGGCGGTGGACATGCATCAGTTCATTCGGTGTCAGATTGCCAGAGGCATACACTGTAGTACCGAACATGCGGAGTACCATCATTGTTCGACTTCACGAAGAGGCGAAGAGCCAAGCGCAAGGTTTAGTAGTACGAGTAGTACTACTACTAGAACCGCATGGTGGAGCCTCTGTACTCTTATTTTTTAATCTCTGATAAAGTACACATTTATTCCGGAGAAGGGCGGAAAACGGCAGCCCAACATGTAATGATGATATCGATCAACCATGCTCGAATATATCTTGGCCTCCGTGCGAGCCCGTCTGTGTGTTCTCGCTCCTCGTCTCTCTCAAGGAACGGCGGGTTGGCCATTTTGCCGTCAATTGAGATCGGTTTGCTCACACTCCGGTCCCACATGTCAGTGATATGCCAAGAGGAGGTGCGTTGACCGACTGGCCATACGCGTACTTGGTTTTGCACCTTCATACTACTCCTCCCTCCGTCACAGTTTACAGGGCGCGCTTCATTATGATGCATTTCTCTCAATGCATTTCCACCACCAGAGAGACTTTAGACGCGTTTGGTTTAATGCTCAATTAATTAGGGCGTGGTAACCGCAATTTTCTCTCGATGTAGTACTACGGAGTGGAGTAAGTGCATGCATGTGTGTACCCGGGGTGGAAGCACTGCATGCATGTGTGTACGCATTATTTCCTCTAGTAATAGACGCCGTGCTATAACTACCAATGCTATTTTTCAGGCCGATCGCTAGTCGCCTTGGTCCCAGAGATTTTCTCTTTTTCTGAAGCGCGCTCTATAAACAGTGACGGATGGAGTAGTATGAGCGGATTCAAAGAAGAGCGTATTGATGGTTGCTTCTTCCGAGCAACTTACAGTGGGAAAGGTGGGGCTTATGATTTGACTGCTCATTACTCACTATTAATGCGGCGCAACGACCGGTCTGAGTCTCCCATGCGGCTGTGCACTACCCCCTCGGTTCTTAAATATACTCCGGAGTATTTGTCTTTCTAGAGATTTTAACGAGTGACTACTCAAATATTTGTCTTTTAGAGATTCAAATGGACTACTACATACGGATGTATATAGACATATTTTAGAGTGTAGATTCACTCATTTTGCTCCGTATGTAGTCACTTGTTGAAATCTCTAGAAAGACAAATATTTAGGAACGGAGGGAGTACACATACGAAGCAAAATGAGTGAATCTACACTCTAAAATATGCCCATTTGAAATTTGTAAAAAGACAAATATTGTTGATGACAGTTGCGACGACAAAAAAGAAGCATATTCCTTGTCCTAAGGGAAGATAACAACACCATTGTGTTTGTCTAAAACGGTGTGAGGACGAGATTGCAATATGGAAAGTACGCCGGACGAGCTACGTTTTGTGCAAAGAACTATGGAAGATCCACATGCAGCGACATGGGAAGACGGGCAGTGGAGCAAGGCCGGAGGGGATACCTGGAGGTCGTCGGGATGTAACTAGGTGAGCGGCGGCGGGCGGAATCTGCCCATACTGCGGCAGCGAGCAGGTGGCGTAGGCCCTACCGCGCCGGAGCTTGGTCAGAGAGAACGGCGTGTACCGCAGATCGGGACGTGCTGCCTCGGCGCCGTCGAACGGAGAAACGATGCACGTCCTCCCTTTCCGCCGGCGGACGGGATGCGGCCAGATCAGTGACCAACGGTGAGAGAGAGAGAGGCCACCGCAGCCTTGTGTGAGATACTCTGAAGAGAGACAAACCAGGCAGGGAGGCTCCATTGTATATAGTGGAGCGGACTACCTTTTTCTCCATAAAAATCGTTTTATATTCTGTGTACGTGCCATTGAGCGATATAACTTTATTTAAAAATAATGCGCCAACGCATCAAGTCGAACTTTGTTTCGTGCACGCGTGGTACACGACCTCCGTAGGTAAACAACCGCTACACGCGTTCAAATTAGCACGTGGGCTGCCATTTCGTACAGAAATGAGCTCCATCGTGTACCCGCGCGGGTGTGGCTGGGCACGAAGCGTGAGTACGTGCACGGTGCACCTATTCTCTTCTTGTATACGTACACCACCTACGTGGGGTTGTGTGAGAGAGATACAAACGTAGAGAGATATAGTGTGTGGGTTCGTGAGATTTTTTTTGGGGGGGGGTCAATCAAAAAATGTAACATATGCAATGTGTGTGAAATAGAGTCCTGGATATATCATATATATAGAGGGGGGTCCACGAGAAGAGAGTGGAGGTATCATCGACTTGAGGTGTCCATAGAATCGAAGAGAGGGATGATGTGTGTGTGTGCGCGCGCGGTCGATAAAGAGTGCCATCGAATTTGTGTGTGCCCACGTCAAAGATATAGAGTGGCTGGCCTACTAGAACGAGAGAGGGGACATGTGAAGTTTGTCTCTGTGGCATCGATACCTACCTACAGCGCCCGACTATCGGTGTGTGGTGGTGGAGTGGGGGAGGGAGGCCTAATTAACTATAGAGGTACAATGGCTGGTATATGTGTGGAGGAGGAGAGAGGCCTACCTTGTGCATTAAGGGAGATCGATCTACCTCATGTATTAAGAGAGATTGATCGGCATCCATGCATATGTGTAGGAGAGGAATAAGGTTGGGAGAGAGACAGAGCTAGAGTGTTGGAGGGGGTGGTAGTGGAGTTGCTTCTAACAAATGGTGGGATAGGCTTGCTAGACAACCGGAGGGCACGCCTGCAATATCAATAAGAGAGGGGATGGCTGCCTATCTGTGCACGTGCGTGTGAGAGACGGGTCAGGAGGCATGCACGAATGATGAGGGGGGATATGGCTGTGGTAAGTAGACATAACTACATAGGAAGATCAATCGTCCTTTGTCAGAGAAAGGAGAGACATAACTTGTGAGGTACGTCGATCGATGGGGGGGTAGTTAAAGTCGACCTAGGTATATGTTGGGAGATCGATCGTTATGCATGCATGTGTGTGTTAGAAGCAAATGAGGCATGGGGAGAAGGATAGAGAGAGAGGGATGCATCTAGGAGGTGGTGCGAGAGTCATACTATATCGAGGGGGAAGGAGTGTGCGAGTACGAGATCGATGAAAAGAGTGGTGGGAGTGAGGCATGGACGGTGATAAGAGAAGAGGGGAAGCTTGTGTTTGTGCTAGGCACACCTAGCTAGAGAGGCATATCGCTCGATGTGTGCTGTAAAGAAGGAGCTGGGGGGGCCTACACACACCGTGGGTGAACGACCTAAAGTGAAAAGACGAATTTGCGCGATGGAGCTAGAGAATGCTGAGGGAGGGTGAGAGGGATGTGGGTGTGTGCATGCACGAGAGAAAGTTAGCGCTAGCTAGCTACAAAGATAAGAGGATTGTGTGGGTGTAAAAGACGAACAGAGATCATACTTCATTATAAAAAGCGAATTCGGATATTTGAAGAATTTATCATAGTGTTTTAAACCGACGCATGTGTGAATATATATAATGGTGATACACATGGTGTAGTTATGAACATGTTATACTACATATAATATATTTTATCTCTACTCTTATAAAAAATGGAGTTGTTGATGATGGCGTGCCTGCCATCCTGCAATATAGGTCGTCCGATTTATATCTGACGGATCGGAAGGAAACTATGGCAATTTTGAAAAAAGATACCCACACCCCTCTCCATATTTGCAAATTAGGTCTCCCCTTACCTCCAATCACTTTTTCAGGAATACACAGAGAGAACCATCCGGCTGCACTCAACTGCAAACTAAAGGAACTCCTAACAAGCAGGGGAATTTCTCCTTTGTTACTGGTCGGAACGACCTAAATCCTGTGGTCAGTTCGGACAGGGGCATTACAAACGAGCTATGCTCTATGATTTCGCTTTGTTTACACGGGTGAGTGACCTACACCTTCCAATCATGTTGATTTTCTATGGAACGCATGGGCATGTTGCTAGTACTACGTATAATATATAGAACATTGATCATAATTTGGGATAATGTGTGGCTTTTGCAGCTCAGGTTAAATACTTGTCATAATGTAGGGGCAGGGCACTATACTATGTGTGATAAACACGGTGTACACGTATGGAACATGGTTTAGATTATGAATATATAGTTAGTACATCAAATGTACTATTCTTTGGAATCAACATCAAGTGTATTCAAAAAATAGAATTCGAGTTCATGTAGTACACATAGTTCATATCTATCTCTATAGTAATCATGTGGTGTGTTATTAAGGTAATACACGAATGATGGTAGAAGTTGGCAACAATCATGATTGTAGATTGTTATTGAAATAGAGAAGCGAATTCAAATTTAGTTCGAATTGCAGCGGTAGTATAGACATTTGGAATGCACTAAAATGTTGGTATGGGTAGGTTACATGCATTATACAGCAAGCGAAAAAATTTAATTGGACATAACATGGATTCATACTACCGAATAGCATTTAATTGCACTAAATTGTTGGTATGAGTAGCTTTAAATAGCATTTTTATAGTAAAACGGGGCAAGACTCTCTCTTTGTGTGGTGTGAATAGTTTTATTTTTTTCGTTTTCTTTTTGGTTGAGGGAAGTGCGAATTGATTTGGTACGTACAAGTACAATGTTACACGTTAGGCTTGTCCCTAAAATTCAACCCGCGCCTTGTTATATCCCGAAAATTCAGATATCGTGCTCCCAAAACTGGCGCCTTCACAACCGCGCCTTGCTATCCCGAAATTACAACGGGCGCGAAAATTCCCTCCAAGGCTGCCAAATCCCGACACAGCGAAATCCCCCTTTCTAACCCTGAAGCCCGAAAGGGGCCGGCTAGTTCCAAATGGTGGGGGGTACTTTTGTAACACACCCTACATTTTGGGACAAGGCTGCGTCCCTAGTCATGGTTCCACCCCCTCCCAATCGCCTCCTTTTGCCATTCGAAATCCCCAGGCCCCCATAAACCTCTCCGCTCCAGCCGCGAAAACCCCACCCCTCCTCCGTCCGCCACCCTCCACCGCCTGCCCTAGCCGGAGCCTCTTCCCCGCGACGGTCGTCCACCGCAAACAGCTCGACGTCCCTCGTCCACCTCCCCCGGGATGAGGATCCGTCATCCATCTGGTCGTCCCGCCGGTTCGGCCGCCCCGTCCTCCACCTCCAAGGAGCTGCTCTGACGATCCGCCTCGTCTATCGCGGCCCTGCTCCATTCCCCACAGCGCCGCCTTAAACACTGCCTCCACCGAAACCGCAGCATCCTCACCGATCCTCGGACGAAGCCGAGGCCTACTCGGCGCCACCAAAGAGGTTGTACACTCATCGCATCACACCTTCAACTTAGCTCGACCTCCCGGTGCCGACGGTGCTCCATCCCGCACCCCCATGGAGCGGCTACCTTGAAGCCGACGCCGCGGGCGACATCTCCACGGCGGCTCTCCCCCAGTGCGAGGCCCCTTCGACGGTGGCGGCCATACCAGCCGGATCTGCTGTTGCTCCTCTCGCTCGCTCGCTCGCGCTGCTGCTGCTCCGGCTCTCGCTCGCTCGCCCAGCTGCTGCTGCTGCTCCCCCCCTCGCTCGTGCTGCTGCTCTGCTCCGATTTAGCTACACTTCAGTCGACTGAATCGACTTTTGGGTCAGTCGATTTTCAGGGGGTGGGGGCTCGCCGGAGTTAAGGAAGAAGCACCCACAGCGGGGACGGGGGCTCGCCGGAGAGGTACCCCACTATCTATCTTAGGGTTCAGGGTGGGGCGGGGGGCCTATAGGGATGGCCGGGGCGGCGGCGGACCGGCGGTGGGGAGTTGTTTCGGGGCGGCGAGGCGGCGCTGGGGCCAGCGGTTCAGCCGGTGGTGGCTGGCGGCTCAGGGGGGTGCAGGTTGAAGATGAACTGCAGGCCATCCCTAAACTACATGTCAAGTGCCTCTCTGCTACCATTGCGTTCAGTTTCGACAGTAACATTCAGATTCCACAGTAAATTTCAGATTTGACAGTTAAGTTCAGAGTCAACAGTTTTTACCTCATCTGTTGTAGTCAGGTGGTTTTTGGTGATGTAAATTTTACATCTATTTTACATCATCTATTGGAGATGCTATTAGAATCCCACTTGAGATTGACGATGTATGTCTTGTGCTGCTTCAGCCTTGACGTCTTATGGCTCACCGAGGCTGCTCCAACGACAGAACGATCCATCACAACAGAGCAGTGCCCTGGACGCCGTCTATAGATTCCTCAGATCTTCCTCCACACCTCCGACAGCCACCTCTGCCTCAACTGCTTCAGTGACCAACCCAATGATGCTGAGGTCGACACAGCTATGGCAAAGAGGTTGTACACTTGTTGCATCACTTATTACTACTAGCAAGATTGCCCATGCGTTGCATGGAACATTAAGATGCATTTGTATGTGTAGTTTATCTTGTGGGAGAAAAGGATGAACGAGGGAAGGCCTTATTTGCAAATGTGGAGAGGGGTGTGGGTATTTTTTGCAAAATTGCCATAGTTTCCTTCCTATCCGTCGGATATAAATCGGACGGCCTATATTGCAGGATGGCAGGCACACCATCATCACCAACTCTGTTTTTTATAAGAGTAGAGATATACATTCATGTCGATCCATTTGGGCTATTTTGGTTCGACGAAAAAACATAGCAATAGAGAATTTTCCAATGGCACTCTACTATTCAGTTATTCATGCATTTTGTTGAAAGGAATGAAGCAAAACATCCACCTGGACCTACTTTTCAAAATCCTATGCATGAAAACAAGACCAAGTGCATTAGTGGCAGAATAACATTCTAACTGTACACGCTTTCATATGGTTTCACTTTATTTTGGCCATGTTTCTTTGCATTCCTCTGCTCTTCCAATTCCTGTAAACCAAACACCCAAGTTGACAGAAATCCTGTGTTTACAAATGCTCTGTTTACCATGTGCATTCCTATCCTATTCCGGTGTTTTTCCTATCCCTGCGTTTTTATAATCATGCAAGCCAAATGATCCCTTACAGAATTACTTCAGTTATAGGTAGGTGTCGAAGGGAACTTTGTGTGGTTTGTCCTGCTCCTGCCGCGATGTCATCCACCTCACCTGAGGTGCTCCATTGACAGAAACATCCACCAAACCAGACATCACGACTCCTGACCGTCTTTCGCTGCCTCAGATCTCCTTCCCTGCCGCCGGCACCCACCGCAACGGCATCACCATCATTGACTCAGCAGATGAACCTGAGGAGTACATGGGTCCACAAGAGAGGTCGCACTCTTTTGATTCTGCTTATGTTATGCATTGCTTAAAATTACCTGCTGCTTTATCGTCCTGTTCACCTCTTGGACTCCAAGTCAGGTCCAAATTAATGTTCAAACTTGAGTTCTAAATTAGTTGTGGGGCACATATCGAGGAAGCAATGAATAGTATCTCTGTCTAATATCTGGTTCACCTAGGGTATGCCTATGTTGTTCATCTTGGGTGGGAAACAAATAGTAATGCAATCATCATCTGTCTTTTTATTAAATTAAAGCAATCATCAGCCTGCTATCATTATTTTTGGATCCATCCACTGGTTGTTACCATCACTCTAAATTTCTGCATGCTCTCCTTACATAATCTCACCATATTTTTTCCGTATGCATGTCAGATATTGTACACAGTCATGTTGAACATGTAGAGAAAAAGAGAAGAGTTTTGTGCGGCAATACAATGTCATGCAGACATCGCTCCATGGTTGGTTCAATGGCAAACCCTCCCCACCCCTCTCCAGATTGTAATCCATAGGAAGATATCTGTTCTGAGGCGGATTCAGACGCCGCTGACCACTCCTATTTACCCCCCAAGGTGTTTGCTCTACCTTGGCATGATGATGTTAGTCATATCATGCATATGTTGCCTTGTAGTGCCTACTTTTGACATCATATATGTCATCTGCTTAGTTTAGACATGTTCTATCGCCACCTGTTTAGTTTCTATATCATATATGGGAATTATGCAGTCTCATGTCTTTTAGCCAGCCATAATATATGTGAAATGTGCAATGCCATCCTGTTTAACCAGGCATCATATATTTGAATGATATCTTGCCCATCCTTTTCTTCATTACATTTCCATTTGTCGACAATGTTTGTACATTAAACTACTCTTCCTGTGAATCAGCCATTTGGGTGGGAGATTGAAAAATCTTGAGTGAAAACAAGGCCTTCAGAGCAGACAGTGCTACCTGTCGAAGCAGATCTCTTGTTGGGTCCCGATAGCTCCTCAGAGATGGATTCAGAGACAGATGACCAGTCCTATTCCCCCACCGAGGTGTATGCTCTAACTTGGCACGGCGTTTTAGTTATTCATCATATCTTTGAATTATGTTATGCCATGCTATCCAGTTTAGATAGACATCATATATGTGAAATTATGTCATGCTATCCGTTTTAGTTAAACAATATACATGTCAACTATTTCATGTCCTCTTTTTTCCACACTATCTATTGCATCTGTCTCTCATACAATGTCTGTACATTCAACTATGTTTCCTGTTTATCAGCCATTTGAATTGGAGCGGGTGATGCCAGCATCTAGCGGACTAAAAACACGGTCTTCAAATAAAACAGTGCTACCTCTTGGTGGAGATAGCACCCCGGTTGTACATGCACGAGAACCAGCCCTACCACACATAACCCAAACTCTCGCAGATTGTACCCCTACTGCGATGGACAGAGAACCAGCTTCACCCAATCTAACCCCAACCCCAGCAGATAGTAACCCAGTTCCTGTTCACACAGCACCATCTCCACCACAGAGCTCCCAAACAAGAGCAGTTAGTAAGGCAGCTCCAGTGCCCAAAGGGCCAGTACTACCACGGTGAACCCCAACTCCACCAGTTAGTACGCCTATTCCTGTGGAGGAAGCACAACCAGCTAGTCGTACTTTAGCATCTATCGCATTTGATGTTGTTAAATCGTATGTGCGTATCTTCCCATCTTGGAAATATTATACTGAAGATGAAGGAAAATGCCAGTTGCAGGTGTTTGTCCAGGAGTTATGTGTAAGTAATGTTATTCATGGCAATTACTTTGCTTTGTCCCATACATCCTACCTCCATGATGGTTATAATACAGCAAATTTTCCCATTTTTCTCTATAGAGAAGGACCGATTTGGAAACTCAGGATGAGGTAACCTGTGCTAATACCTCTGCTATCTTCAAGAATGCTTGGTGGCAGTATCGGAATTACCTGAAGAAAACGTACTTCACCGGCAAAGAAACTCATCAAATTCCCTTACGTTCTCCTGAGACACATTTACTGGACGATGACTGGGAACGCCTTGTTCTGTACTGGTCCCGAACCAAGAATGTGGTAAGGTCTATGAGCTCATTTTCTATTTTTAAGTACTATATTCTTGCGTCTTACTGTACTCTGTTCATGTAGAACAAGTGCCTAAACCTGAAGAACAACTGTTCTAATTTAAGATTCCATTGCTATCATAGTTCCAAAAAGCGCTAGGCGTTAATTGTGCGTTTTGCCACCGCCTTGCGCTTTACTGACCAAAGCGCATGCTTATGCGCAGTTATGCACAGATTAAGCGTAGTTATGCGCAATGCGTTTCGCCAACGCCTAGAGCCTAGGCGCGCTTAAGCGCTCGCTTAGGCGCGCCTTTTTTAACTATGATTGCTATCGTGCATACTGCTTTGCTCTTGTATCACTGTATTTACTCATACAAACTTATTTTTAAATTGAAGGATCCAATCGAAACTCCAATGGCACAGCAGGTATGTTCACGCATGTTTCTTTAACAGGCTTGCTCTTATCAATAGCTCTGTTGATTTCAATTTCAATTGTGTATACAGTTGACTTCTCATATCATGCACATTACTAGCATCACAACAAAGCAAATAGTGTTGTTGTACATGTAGACCCGTGGTACCCATCTGAAATCTTGTTGTGCCGTGTAGTTTCCCACGCTTTGTATTCTTTCACTGCTGCTTTGTCTTGAACTGATATGATTTGAACCGTGTCTCTATTTTGATTTGGCAAGACAATGCAGTGACCATAGGACATAGATATATGTTTGTTTGATGCTTTTATTATGTACTAGTACTTGGCAATAGAAGACTTGGTAGTTTAATCATGTCCACCTTACTAATGAACTGGTTCACCGAAATGAGTTTCATATACTAGTACATGCTAAACTGTTATGTGTCTGCTTGTTTCTTCTTTTAGAATGCTGACAGAATATTGGGGAAGAGTGCCTTATTAAGCAATGGTAAAGGAAGTAATGCAGATAAGGTTCAGGATAGTGACACATCCTTGTTGGTCTCCAACAAAGCTGATAAAACAGCTAAGGAAGACTATCTCGAAGACAGTGAGACAACCCCAAAGTCCTGTCTTGGTTTAGTGTTGGAGTTACTGGCCACTACCGCTTGCACAAGCTATTCAAACTCACTGTCTGAATCAGTTCGGTTTCTTGAGTCTCAACTACAAGCTGAAAGACATCGATCAGCTATGCTGCGACAAGAAGCGGAAGGACTGCGGAAGTCCCTAGAGCATTCAGATGCATACTTTCTGGTGCAACAGCAAGCGTTGGAGGATTTTTAGTGCCAAACAGGACAAAGCTAATAAGCTTGCTAAGCTTATTGCCAGCATGGTGGATACCACGTTTCTTGAGCTCTTCTGAAGTTGTTTCAGTTATGCTCTTGTTTTGCTGCCGCATTTATTTGCACTGGTGGCCAATTTTGACGGCCAGTGTATGTAATATGCTGCTTTGTTCCCTATATTTGCACTGGTGGCGAACTTTGATGCCCAGTGGATGTAATATGTGTAATAGCGGTAATAGGCTAGCGTTAATTGCTTGCTTATTTATTTCCTTATTGTCTTGTTTAGTTGTTTGCTTGTAGTCACTTCAGTTCCTTTTCTGTGTTTTTCTAGTGGCCACAATAACCTATCTTTGGAAACTAGGCCAAAATAATCATGGCAACACACGGACTATTGTAACCATGGGCCTCCTGCGGGCCGTATGATCCATGGGCCTTCTACGGGCCGTAGGATCCATTGGCCTTCTATACGGGCCGTAGGATCCATGGGCCTTCTACGGGCCGTATGATTCATGGGCCTTTTACGGGCCGTAGGATCCATGGGCCTTCTACAGGGCGTATCATCATTTCGCCAATCATGGGCCGTACTATTCGTGGACAATAACGGGCCGTTAATAGGCCGTATTTGATAACTCTATGAAAACACCCCAACGGGTTTTTTTACATGAAAACGGCCCAACGTATTATCAGGCCACAAACGGGCCGACTGTAACCACGGGCTGAATTTGGCCCACAAGCAGAAAATGACAGTAACGGGCCGTAAGTACACGAATGTGGAAATGAGCCCAAGAATAAATGGGCCCCGAGAAGGCCGAAAGATAACATGGGCTGGAAACAGCCCAACGGAATAATGGGCCGTTAATTGGTATAAAGTGATACACTGTTCATTACGGCCCAGTTTCACCACGTGCCGTTAATGGGTATAAAGTGATACACTGTTAATTACGGGCCAGTTTTACCACGGGTCCTTAATGGGCCGAGAGTAATAAGGGCCTCATATGGGCCGAAAGACGTCATGGGCCATACATGGGCCAGAAGTTAAAACGGGCTGGAATCATATTGGACAGCCCAGATGACGCTACTGGGCCTAATTCGGATAGGCCGTAAACGGGCCCTGGGTTAGCGGGCTGTAAATGGGCTATATGCGAACAGGTCGTTCACAGGCTTGCCGTGGGCCGGCCCGCCACCTTTTGACCAAGTCAAACGGGCCGGCCTTTTCACAGGAATGGGCCTCTGTTGGGCCGTGCCACGTGTCGACGTATCATAGGCGCCTTGGGTCCAATGACTGGATGACATCTGTCCCAACGATGAGCCAACACGTGTTTCCTCCAGCCAATGATGATTTTACACGTGGAAAATCCCCATTGGTCGGGGCTGTTAACGGGTTATCGGATCCAAAACCGGACCCGATAGCTTAACGGCGTTCCGTTACGGTGGATGCCACGTGTCGGTCACCCTTGACGAAAGCACTTCTGTGACACGCGATTTATCGTCATGGAAGTGGACACTTCCGTGATGATAATTTTGGTAATGTCATGGAATACTTCTATGACAGCACAGGTATGACTATCTTGAATCTGTCATAAATTTGTCATGGATGTACATGCATGACAGAAAACGTGACCTACTGTGACAAACACGTATCATCACGGAAGTGTATTTTTTTGTAGTGCTAGCTCCAATTCATCAATGTAATGTAGGCATGTATTCCGTATATAGTATACGTGCTTATGGAAAAGAACTTGCATGACATCTTTTGTCCTACCCTCCCGTGGCAGCGGGATCCTATTGGAAACTAAGGGATATTAAGGCCTCCTTTTAATAGAGTACCGGACCAAAGCATTAACACTTAGTGAATACATGAACTCCTCAAACTGCGGTCATCACCAGGAGTGGTCCCGATTATTGTCACTTCGGGGTTACCGGATCGTAACACATAGTAGGTGACTAATGACTTGCAAGATAGGATCAAGAACTCACATATATTCATGAAAACATAATAGGTTCAGATCTGAACTCATGGCACTCGGGACCTAGTGACAAGCATTAAGCATAGCAAAGCCATAGCAACATCAATCTAAGAACATAATGGATACTAGGGATCAAACCCTAACAAAACTAACTCGATTACATGATAAATCTCATCCAACCCATCACCGTCCAGCAAGCCTACGATGAAATTACTCACGCACGGCGGTGAGCATCATGAAATTGGTGATGGAGGATGGTTGACGATGACAACGGCGACGGATTCCCCTCTCCGGAGCCCCGAACGGACTCCAGATTAGCCCTCCCGAGAGAGATTAGGGCTTGGCGGCGGCTCCGTATCGTAAAACGCTTTGAATCCTTCTCTCTGATTTTTTTCTCCCCGAACGTGAATATATGGAGTTGGAGTTGAGGTCGGTGGAGCCTCAGGGGGCCCACGAGGCAGGGGGCGCGCCCTCCACCCTCGTGGACAGTGTGTGGGCCCCCTGGTGTTGATTCTTTCGCCAGTATTTTTATTTATTTTAAAAATATTCTCCATGAAGTTTTAGGTCATTCCGAGAACTTATATTTCTGCACAAAAATAACACCATGGCAATTCTGCTGAATACAACGTCAGTCCGGGTTAGTTCCAATCAAATCATGCAAGTTAGAGTCCAAAACAAGGGCAAAAGTGTTTGGAAAAGTAGATACGTTGGAGACGTATCACGGACCGTGTGTGATACATTCAATAATGCAAACGATTTAACGGGAAAAATTGTGTGTGATGTACCTGTGAATGGAAACGTTTTCCTTGGAGCGACTGTGTGGGATGTACATACGAACGGAAACGTTTAGCGGGGACTTAGTGTGTGGGACGTACTTGCGACCGGAAACAATTTCGCCTGTATAATTGTATTTTTTTAGCTCTAATGTACGTATTTCCATATTTGAGCGCTCGCCGGTTGCACACTACCTCATTTTGCCGAGCGTGTGTGCCAGGAGGGCATATACCCGACGATTTCTGGGTCGTGTGGGAAGGACCCCCCTATCGCCCACACTCATTTGACGACGGTTCCAAATGTCGTCGTGGAAAGGGGTTAAAAACCGTTTGTTTAGGACCGACGCGTACTAGTGTGTACTCCAAATCGGAATCCATTGCTAGAAAGAAGAAGGGAAAACTTGTTTAGCTCCGGCAATCCATCGAACAGTTGCTGGGCACTGTGAGTGTAGCAGTAGCGAATGGTACCTAGTGGGGCGGTCGGAGGACGGGGGTTGAACGACGACGGAGGAGAAGCAGGGTGAAACCTGGCTGGAGCACTGGAGGTGACGGAGACGTAGAGTTTCGGCAGGGGTGTGGCGTGGCGCCAGGGTGGTGGAGCGGTGGCGAAGGTAAGAGAGAGAGAAAGAAGGAGAGAAAATGAGGAGGATGGAGGTGTTGGGTCCGAGAAGGGTTTTTGGTGGGCCGGGGGTATCGGGCTACTATGTGTGCTGTCCGGACTCTTGCAAAGCTCCTCCACATTTGTCTCAGATTTGCCGAAAAAGTACGTCTGGATCGCTCGGCGCACCGATACAGGCTCATTTTGGATGGCATGTCCGAACAGCTCGGCCCGGACGTATGCGGGCGGTTTACGTGTCAGTTGTCAGGACTCTTGCAAAGCTCCCCCACATTTGTCTCGGATCTGCCAAAAAATTACGTCTGGATCGCTTGGCGGACCGATACAGGCTCATTTTAGATGGCAAACCATGTCCAAAGAGCTCGGCCCGGACGTATGCGGGCGGTTTACGTGCCTGTTGTCTGGACGCTTGCAAAGCTCCCCCACACTTGTCTCGGATTTGCTGAAAGATCGCTCGGCGGATCGATACAGGCTCATTTTGGATGGCAAACCATGTCCGAACAGCTCGGCCCGGACGTATGCGGGCGGTTTAAGAGTCCGCTTTTGAGATGCACTAACCGTCTACTGTCCGCGGACACGCACGTACACGTCCGTGAATGTTTGGAGGCTCATATTTGCTATATGTGGTTGTAGATGTTCTAAGTGTATTCTTGAGTTTTATTTATGTGGCAGCAAATTCACCACATTTCCCTCCGGTCTATGCTGCATCCTAGACCTCGTGGTTGCATAAAGAGCGGTTCTTGACCTGTTTGCCACTAGCTATATGTATACGAGATATCGAGAGAAGGCACTTTTATTGGCCCTTGCATGGAGAAATTGGCGCACAACCAGTCAACCAAAAGAAGTGGACATGTAATTTCTGCCACATATTGCTTCATTCTTTTTATAAAAAAAGAGCTACGCAGGAGAGAAAGCATATGAAATGGAAAGAAACACACACACACGGTCACACGGACACGGCGGAGAATCCCCGGTGTGTGCACCTGCGAGCAGTTGGCTGTACTGTACCGCGCGTCGACGTCGCAGCACCTACGCACGCGACGATACGGAATCTCCCGCGCGCTCGCGCTCCACTTGCAACGAACTGGCCACGACACGCACCCAATCAGCCCACGGCATGGCGTATCGCGGCACATCACATCACAGGGAAACGGCACTTTCGTGGCGATCGGCAGCGGATACGACGCGATCCTGGGCAGTACTGTACTAAGAAGCAGATCGTCGGGGTGTGTGTGGAAAGCGACGCGATATCACGAGGCCCACGCGCCCGGATCCCCGAAGCCGCTTCGGCTTCCGATCGTCTCCCTCCCTCGCGGGATGGGATGGGATGCGATCGTGTTGGGGATTTGGTGGGGGGATCCGTCGATCGTCGGGTCAGGAGGATATCGAGGTTGGTGCGGCGGGCGGTGCTGCAGCTCCGAATCCGAGGATGTGCAGGTTGCCAAGCTGATTATTTATCTTCTATCTACTACAGGCGGTGGCTAGCTCAGCTCAGATATGCTGACTTCAGTTAGCAGCTACTCTATACTTGACTAGAGCGCACATGTGCAGTGCGACTTTTTTTTTGCGGGTGAAAGAGATTGTATTAATTAAGAAAAAGTGTTACACTCGTTTTCACAAATAAGAGAAAGATCCTTAGGCCCAGAGCCTAGCCAAACCATCGTACGCTGGGTGGTGCGTCCCCTATGAGCTAGACAATGGGCGGCACTGTTGGCTGATCTCCGGACATGGCCAAAACTATGCCTCCGGATCCCATGCAGGGCCCTCTTCGTCTCCTCCACCCAGCTCGCCAGTGAAGATCTGTTGACGCTGCTATCCATCAGGGCGTCCACTCCCTCCTTGCAATCTAACTCAATGATTAATGGCTTCTCCGTTCGCTGCAGCGCCAAGGACGTGCCCTCAAGACACATGCTGCCATTTCCGCCTCCATTGGGGAGCGAGGATTTTACACAGAGAATCACGAAAGATATGATCAACTCCCACGAGGAGAATCTTTTTTCATTTACGGTTTGGCTGTTCGTTAGGAACCTGAAAGGCTGAAAACGCAATTTGCCCTAGTCGATTTTTTTTGCTATTCGTCGCGGAAGCGTTTGGTAGGCTGCATACAGCAGAACCAGGCCCGGACGAGATGAAAAAAGTCTGTTTGGTTATGTTCATGGAGGTCTGGCTCGCATCAACACTATACTTAAAGCACTCTGGAGCTTGGCTCGCTGGGAACGCTCGAATCGGCCGTTTCCAGCGAGCCAGGCTGACTCGGGCGCAAAACCTCGTCCCGGCGTAGGGCGCGGTGCGGGGGGCGGAGATGGTGGGAGATGAAAATCAGCGGAGGTGGATGGCGCGAAATATAGCCTCACCCCCCCCCCCCCCCCATTTACTCGTTCACACCTTGGCTCTCGGACAAGCCCTTCCTCTGTTTTTTGCACTGGCAGCGACGACGACTCAGATATGCGAAAGCGGCGGCGGTGTTGGTGGTGGCGGCAGCACTCTCCGGCAGCACCAGCTGCTTCTCCCCTTCTTCGACTCCGTCCGGCTATCCTTGTCTCAGCCATGCCCCCCCTCCCCCACCCCCGACCCCCGACCCCGAGTTGGTAAGCAGCATACAACCCCCATCCTCTATTAGGTCGCTCCTTAGGACCATTTAGGGTCGATTGCGCCATTGTTGACCGCACCATGGATCTAGCTTAGGTTGTGGATGAACGGATGAAGCTTGCAGTCCAGGTAGCATTGCTGATAGTTGTGGTTCAGGCCTGGATCCTGTTGGTCCATAAGAGAGTTGTTCGTCGGAATGACAAGCCTGTCATCCAGTATGGTCCGATGTTAATCCGGGATCGGGAGAGGATAGTGAATCTCAGAGGCGGAGCCAGGCTAGCACTGGGCCCCGAGCCTGCTTCAACGCTACAGTGATGAACTGTGTGAAACAGTGCAGAAAATGCTACAGTCAACGAAAGAATAAATTCTCACGCCCCGGGCCTAGCCCCCCCCGGCTTGGGTCCTGTCTCTGCCAATGGTGAATCTGAACTGCATCTACAACCGCAACGATACAAAGGCTCTATGGATGCTTCGAATGAAAATAGAACCTTTTGCCAAGCTTGTGCAGACGTACAGGAGCAAGGGGCTGCTACAAGATAACATCAACACCACTATGGAAAAGCAAGTTGACACGTTACTCCATGTTGTAGGTCATAACCAAAGGTTCAGGGTTATGCACAACACATTCAGGAGATCAATGGAGACCATTTCCAGTTACTTCAGGCAAGTGTTGTATGTTGTTTGGGAACTCAGCGGAGAGATGACCAGGTCACCAACCGGCCGGACACCTAGCAAGATTCGCACTAGCCCAAGATGGTATCCATACTTCAAGGTAAACACTGACAATATGTAGTTCATGCTTGATATGCTTGCATTGTTCTACTATAGCCATAACTGAAGGAAATATGCCCTAGAGGCAATAATAAAGTTGTTATTTTATATTTCCTTATATCATGATAAATGTTTCTTATCCATGCTAGAATTGTATTAACCGGAAACTTGATACATGTGTGGATACATAGACAAAACACAGTGTCCTTAGTAAGCCTCTACTAGACTAGCTCGTTAATCAAAGATGGTTAAGTTTCCTAACCATAGACATGTGTTGTCATTTGATGAACGGGATCACATCATTAGGAGAATGATGTGATGGACAAGACCCATCCATTAGCTTAGCATAATGATCGTTTAGTTCTATTGATATTGCTTTCTTCATGACTTATACATATTCCTCTGAGTATGAGATTATGCAACTCCCGAATACCGGAGGAACACTTTGTGAGCTATCAAACGACACAACGTAACTGGGTGATTATAAAGATGCTCTACAGGTGTCTCTGATGATGTTTGTTGAGTTGGCATAGATCGAGATTAAGATTTGTCACTCAGAGTATCGGAGAGGTGTCTCTGGCCCCTCTCGGTAATGCACATCACTATAAGCCTTGCAAGCAATGTGACTAATGAGTTAGTTACGGGATGATGCATTACGGAACGAGTAAAGAGACTTGCCGGTAACGAGATTGAACTAGGTATGATGATACTGAGATCGAATCTCGGGCAAGTAACATACCGTTGACAAAGGGAATAACGTATGTTGTTATGCGGTTTGACCGATAAAGATTTCGTAGAATATGTAGGAGCTAATATGAGCATCCAGGTTCCGCTATTGGTTATTGACCGGAGATGTGTCTCGGTCATGTCTACATAGTTCTCGAACCCGTAGGGTCTGCACGCTTAACGTTCGATGACGATTTGTATTATGAGTTATGTGTTTTGGTGACCGGAGTTTGTTCGGAGTCCCGGATGAGATCACGGACATGACGAGGAGTCTCAAAATGGCCGAGAGGTAAAGATTGACATATTGGAAAGTTATATACAGACACCGGAATGGTTCCGAAGAAGATCGGGGATTTTTCGGAGTACCGGGAGGTTACCGGAACCCCCCGGGAAAGTTAATGGGCCTATTGGGCCATAGTGGAGAGAGGGAGGCTGCCACAGGAGGTGGCGCCCCCCCCCCCCCAAGCCCAATCCGAATTGGACAAGGGGTGGGGGGCGCGACCCCCCTTTCCTTCTCCCTCTCCCTCCTTTCCCCTTTCCCCTCTCCATTAGATGGAAGGGGGGCGAATCATACTATGAATGGAGTCCTAGTAGGACTCCCCCCTCTTGGCGCGCCCCCCCTTGGGCCGGCCTCCTCCTCCCCCCTCCTTTATATACATGGGCAGGGGGCACCCCAAAGGCACAACAGTTGTTTCTTAGCCGTGTGCGGTGCCCCCCTCCAAAGTTTACCACCTCGGTCATATTGTCGTAGTGCTTAGGCGAAGCCCTGCGCGGATCACATCACCAACACCGTCGCCACGCCGTCGTGCTGATGGAACTCTCCCTCAACCCTCTACTGGATCAAGAGCTCGAGTGACGTCATCGTGCTAAACGTGTGTTGAACACGGAGGTGCCGTACGTTTGGTACTTGGATCGGTTGGATCGTGAAGACGTTCGACTACATCAACCGTGTTACTAAACACTTCCGCTTTCGGTCTACGAGGGTACGTGGACACACTCTCCCGTCTCGTTGCTATGCTTCTCCTAGATAGATCTTGCGTGATCGTAGGAAAATTTTGAATTACTACGTTCCCCAACAGTGGCATCCGAGCCAGGTCTATGCGTAGATGTTATATGCACGAGTAGAACACAAAGAGTTGTGGGCGATAATAGTCATACTGCTTACCACCAACGTCTTACTTTGATTCGGCGGTATTTTTGGATGAAACGGCCCGGACCGACATTACCTGACCGTGTTCATGAGACTGGTTCTACCGGCTTGCTTCACACACAGGTGGCTGGCGGGTGTCTGTTTCTCCAACTTTAGTTGAATCGAGTTTGACTACGGCCGGTCCTTGTTGAAGGTTAAAACAGCACACTTGACGAAAATCGTTGTGGTTTTGATGCATAGGTAAGAACGGTTCTTGCTAGAAGTCTGCGGCAGCCACGTAAAACTTGCAACAACAAAGTAGAGGACGTCTAACTTGTTTTTGCAGGGCATGTTGTGATGTGATATGGTCAAGACGTGATGAGATATAAATTGTTGTATGGGATGATCATTTTTGTAAAAGTTATCGGCAACTGGCAGGAGCCTTATGGTTGTCGCTTTATTTTATGAAATGCAATCGCCATGTAATTGCTTTACTTTATCACTAAGCGGTAGCGATAGTCGTGGAAGCAACAGTTGGCGAGACGACAACGACGCTACGATGGAGATCAAGGTGTCAAGCCGGTGATGATGGAGATCATGACGGTGCTTTGGAGATGGAGATCAAAGGCACAATATCCCCGATGGCAAGTTCTACCTAGGAGATGCTAGCTATGCATGTCGGCTAGGTGTTCTTTCACCCTTCAGGAAAATTAGGTACCATCTAAACGAGTTCTCTGGTAGGAACTATCCTAGGACTCCTTAGGAACTGTTCAATCTTAGACACTCTAACCTTAGTTACGGTTGAGAGGACATTTGAAGATCTGAAGAATAGATTTAAGATCCTGGATCAGAAGCCATTCCACCCTTACCCTACCCAAGTTAAGCTTGTTCTTGCATGTTGCATCCTTCATAACTGTATCCTACAATAGGGTTGTGATGAACTTGTGTCAGACGAGGAAGATGTGATGCCTGATGATGTGGTCATTTTCGGCCATGGTGTGGAGGCGTTCGACAATGAAGCATGGAAGAACAAAGGTTGGAGTGGGCTCAGACAATGTGGGATAACAGAGGTCAGACAAGGATCTGAAGCAGAGGAAGAAGAAGGAGAAGAAGAAGAGGCAGCAACACAAGAGAATAAGAAGAAGAAGCACAATAGCAGCAATAGAAGAAGAAGAAGAAGAGGATGGACTTCCACCTAGTTAGTATCGATGAACTTTCCCCTATTCAGACATATGGCTCTTAATAATTTATACTGCCATTTGTTAGTAGCTAGGATAAACTGTCATTTGTTTCCTAGTTAGGACAAGACGATGTTCAACCAGTGTGTGCGGTAAGGTCACCAGTAGTGAAAAGTGATGATAACACCTTATGCCGTTTGCAACCAAACAATGTGTTGTTTATCTAACAACAACGACGCAGGCAACCAAACAACGTGGTAGAATTGCTTCCTTGATGCAGGGAGCCTAATGCAGGCAATCAAACTACATGTAGATGTTGGTTTTTAGCCGACTTTAGTTCAAACAGGCCCAACTGGGACAAGTATGCAAAATTCCCCAAAACAGAGATGTCAACCAAACGCGCTCTAGACACGTGAAAACGTGATCGAGCGTAGCGAGGCCCGGGAACACCAGGGAGGAATTGGCGGGGAACAATTTGTAGCCAGAGATAAGGGAGCTCCCTGCAGCGTCTTGGGTGGAGGCAAGTCAGATGTTAATGGTCCAGGGTGCGCGGGGAGGGGGTTGCGGGCTTCGCGAAAAAATAATTGCTCGAGACCTGAGGCAACACTACGGGGAAGGCTAAGGGAGCGCGGGGCAATGAGCCAGCCGAGAAGCGCCACCGGCTGCATGTGGAGTCGAAGAGGAATGGTTGCACACACGATCTTGACCGTTATATGGTCATCTAACGGTTAACACTGATTTTTTTAGGTGCCGCATGAACATGCACTCTTTTTTTAATAAGGGTAATGACCTCTAATTTCTATCGGGAATATTAAAATTTGACACTGGATTTTTAAGCATGTCAAATATGATGCCCAGAATGACAAATTATGTTGTCACGAGCATGACATTTTTTTTGAAAGATAGGGGTTTCCCCCCTGCCCCAACTTTTATTAAAAAGCAAAGGCGAAACCAACACGACCAGGACAATGTACAGCACTCGGCAACAACCAAAGTAGCTGTCACAAAAGGACAAAGCGAACTACCCCTATTACAAGGCAAAAATAAGAGTCCAGCCAACGCCAGGAGAAACCAAACACGGTGGACTAAAGTTCTGGTAGTTCAGATCACATCATATCTCCCAAGCTATTCTAAGCAATTCCCCTCTTCGCCGATCCAAAAGCCTTAAGCACCGGAGAAGAAGCGCACCCTGGGCGTCGGAGCACAAGATCTTCCATTGTCTCATCAGCCCTCCCACCAGGTCCATGATGCAGCGAATGCTTCGCCATTTTCGCCCCTGAAACAGAAATTCATTGCGCAGAAGCCATAAGCCCCACAAGGTAGCAGATGTGGTAATGTTGATAGCTTCATATATCTTTTTCCTTTTCCACAAAGCAGACAAGGATAGAAAAGAAGATGGGACTAAAATACCCAACCCTTCAGCAATTATATTCCAGATTTGACTGGCTACCACACAATAAAAAAATAGGTGATTAATCGATTCATTTTCCCCACAGAAAACACAGGTAGGATCCTCCACATGTCTCCTCTTGGCTTGATTATCTCTAGTCAAGCACTTATTGTTATAAGCTAGCCAGAGAAAGACATAAATATTAGGGGGGACTTTGATTTTCTAGATAGCATCTTTAATATCAGAAGATATCCCTCCAAAGTTAATCATCTTGTAAAAGGATTTAACTGTGTAGATCCCAGAAGGTTCAAGATTCCATCTAGGAGAGTCTGGGGCAATCCTAGGGGTAAAGTTACTAACTATCTCACGCAACTCATACCATTTTTCCATAATGCTATCATCTACACACCTCCTGAAAGTCAACTGTAAAGTATTGCCATCCCAAACCTGGGCAATGGTGGCATCCTGATGTTGACAGATGTCAAACAGCTCCCAAAATCTAGTTTTAAGGGAGTATCCCCCAATCCAGGTATCATGCCAGAAGGCAATGTTCTCACCATTCCCAGGGATCCAACTAATGAAAGTTTTGGCTCCATCAAGAGCCCAGGTTAGGCTTTTCCAAAAAGGAGAGCCTAAGCCAGGTTTTCCCCAATAGAAATTGGGTTTGTCAGTAGCATATTTGAAGTTAATGACTTTCTTCCAGTCACTATCCCTCCCATCATAGAATCTCCTTCCCCACGAGGCAAGGAGGGCCATATTGTATTCTCTAAGGTTAGGAACCCCTAGACCCCCAAATTCTTTTTTCTGAGCAATCGACCCCCAACTAGCCAGATGGTATTTATGATTGTCACCCACATTGCCCCAAAAGAAGTGAGACATCTGTGAGGTAATGGCATCAATGGCCCACTTAGGGAATTTCATAACAGACATCAGGTAAGTAGGTATGATGGCTATGCATGTAGTAAGGAGGATAAGTTTGCCCCTGTAAGACAGATGTTTACCTAACCAGCCAGCAATATTTTTAATGATCCTATCAATAATATGTTGAATGTCCTCCCTCCTAAGCTTTTTATAATGAAGAGGCACCCCAAGATATTTGAATGGAAAATCTCCAAACTGACAACAGAAAATTTGGGCAAAATTGTTGGACATTTCCACAGGCACATTGATGGTATGGAGATCACTTTTATTAAAGTTGAATTTTCATACCAGAAAGGTTTTCAAAGCAAGTCAAAATCCATTTCAGGTTCTTGGCATAATCCATAGAGTCTTGCAAAAATAAGGTAGTGTCATCAGCATACTGCAGGCTGATGACACCCCCAGGAATCACCTGGGGTAGGAGACCAACAATTAGGTCAGCTCTGGCAGCTTTGGCAAGCATTTTGGTAAACACATCAGCCACCAAATTGAAGAGTGAAGGAGAGTGAGGATCCCCTTGCTTTAGCCCCTTCCCAGCCACAAAATGTGGCCCATTAGTTTCATTGATTCTCACCTGAAAGGTTCCTTGATAAAGAGTACTAAAAACCCAGTTAACCCACTTGATCCCAAAACCCCTAGAAAGGAGCATCTCTCTAATGAAATCCCAATTAACCCTATCATAAGCCTTCTCATAATCCAACTTAAGAATAAGGCCACTACTCCCAGACCTGTGAACCTCATGAATCACTTCATGAGCCATCACAACACTTTCCAAAATGAACCTCCCCTTAATGAAGGCAGTCTGATTAGAGGAAATGAGTTTATCACATAAAGGAGAAACTCTGGTAGTCATAGCTTTAGAAAATATTTTAACAGCACAGTTACTAAGGCTAATAGGCCTAAAGTTTTTCATCTCCTTGGCCAAAGGAGTTTTGGGGATGAGGGTGATCAAGGCAAAATTGAGTCTGAAAATATCTAGAGTACCAGCTTCGAAATCTCTGACCATCCACATGAAGTCATTTTTTATTACATCCCAAAAAGTTTGGTAAAATAGAAAAGAGAGGCCATCAGGGCCAGGAGCCCCACAGGCATATGAGCTCTTGATAGCTTCCTTAATTTCTTCTTCAGAAAAAGGTTTTTCTAAATTAACTCTGTCAAGCTCAGAAACCTTCTCTTCATCTTCCCAAAAGTCAGCCTCAAGATGAATATCAGGTTTAGTCTCAAAACTAAAAAGATTCTTATAGAAATCAGTGGCCACTTCCAACATATCAGCAGTAGAAGTTACTACCCCATTGGGGCCATCCAGTTCTGCAAGATGGTTTTTCCTATGTCTATGGTTTGCCAGGGCTTAGAAGTAAGCATTGTTTCTATCTCCTTCCAAGATCTTTCTATCTCTAGATCTCCGCCACAAGGCAGTTTCTTCCTTTTTCCAAATCTCTTCCAATTCCTTTTTAAGATTTCCTAGTCTAGCAAAATCACTAGGGGAAAGGTTTGGTGTCTCAGAAGAGACATCTAGCTTGTCAAGCTCCTCAAGTAAGACTTTTTTCCTTTTCTTAATAGCAGCTTCAATGTTAGCACTCCACCCTTTAATTTTCTTCCTGAGGACCCTAGATTTAAGCATCCAATTTTCTATAGAAGAGATATCAGAGGAAACAGATCCCCAAGCACTCTCCACAACCTGATTGAAGTCAGGTTGGGAGAGCCACCATTTTTCAAACCTGAACATTTTAGATCCACAATGTCTCCTCCCCCCAGTATCCAATACCAAGGGAGCATGATCACTGCCTACCCTAGGGAGGGCAACCAGGGAAGACATGGGGAAATGAGCATCCCAATCTATGGAAGAGAAAACCCTATCAAGGACAACAAAAACTGGGTTCTCCTGATTATTGGACCAAGTAAATTTCCTGTTGGAAATAGAAATTTCCATAAGACCCCATCTATTAACCCAATCATTGAACAACAGAGAACTTTGCTGGTCTACAAGACCATTACTCTTCTCTTTACTCTCTCTCACTAAATTGAAATCACCACAAATCAAAACAGGATAAGTACTGGCTTCAAAAATATCATGCAGCTCAGAGACAAAATCTATCTTGAACTCACGGTAGGCCGAGCCATAAACTATGACCAAATGCCATAAGAAACCATCACTTTTGTTCTTAATAGTAGCTCTAACAGAAAACCTATTGTTGGTAAACCCAATCACATCTAATAAGTCATTTTTCAAACCAACTAAAATACCTCCAGCAGTTCCTATAACAGGAAGAAAATGCCAGCTAAACAGCTTCTTACCATCCAGTGCTCTAAGGAAACCCTCAGAGATAACATCTTTCTTAGTTTCTTGAAAACCAATAAAATCAGGGTTAGACTTAGCAATCACATCACAAAGGCACTGAACTTTACCAGGTTTGCTTAATCCTGTAATATTCCAGATGAGCCCTATCATCAGGGTATTCTAAATGGGTGGGACAAGCCACAAGGCTTAACCTTAGTGAGGACAGCAGGGGATTGGTCTGTATTATCAGCAGTGCCAACTGATGCCACCGAGAAATCTCTAGCAGGAGTCCCAACTAAATCTTCTTGAGTTAGATCAATATTAACAGGCAAAGTTATTTCAGGTTCATCATTAGCAAAGGCAATGCAATTCTTTTGTTCTTTAACTTTAAGCTCTTCTATAATGTCAAACATGTTATCATTACTTCTACCAATGACAATACCAACTTGAACAGCTTGACTAGCCAGGAGAGTAGAATCATTGGTAGGGAAAGATTTACCTTTGAAGGTTGGAGGAATCTCCAAGTTCTTCTTCATCTTATACTGGGCATCTTTCTTAATTATGTCTACATTCCCATGCAGCCTAGTATCATATTTCTGAGCTTTAACAGGCCCCCACTTTATGTTCTTGTCTTCCTTGTTTCCACCAGATCTTGCTTGGTCCGGAACCTCCAACAATGAACGTTTTATACTAGACTCTTGCATTTTCTGAACTGTACCAGGGGAGAGAACTCCCACCTCCTCCTCTTCAGCATTTTCATCTTCATCAGACATAGACATGTCCACTGATTTCAGAAGGTTCAAACAGTAGCTCATACTCTCACTTTGGTTACCATCATCATCTCTCTTTAACCAAGTCTTTTCAGGGGTACAAACCCCATCTTTTTTGTCAATCAGGGTACCCTTAATCATGGAACACTCCTCCCCATTCACACCATTTTCACCAAACTTCCTTTTGTTTGAGAGGCATTCCAGGATGAAGGTCCCCTGATCATCCCCCTGACAGTCAGACATCGTGTTGCATGCTTTTTTCCCAACAGAAGAACATGTCCCCCCCTTGGATGTAAAATTTGCCTTATCAAGATCATCAATGGCAGTGTCATAATCAATGAATTCATCATCATCATTGTTCTTGGTTAGATCATGTGGTTCTTGATTACCATTGTCTTCCTCAAAGTTGTCATCCTCATTCTCATCTTCAATTTCTACCACAGAACCTCTGCCTCCCATCTGCTCAAAACCCTCCATAGTGAAACCAAGCAAGAATAGCTTCTTCTTCATCTCAATCAACCTCTCAAAAGGAATTTTCCAAGGATCTCTGCAAGCAATCTTAATCCTCACATTTTCATAAAAAGTTCTAAACATACCATTCCAATAAACATCAGTGAGCAACCCAAACATGGATGCAATTTGTGCAAACACTTTCCAGGAGCACCACTTAGGAGGAATCCCCTCAATCAGCACCCATGCCTCAATAAGTTCACCAAACGGGTCACAAGACCCAGTCCACTCAGTCATTTTGACAGATACATCTTGGGGTAAGCTGAAACCATGAAGTTCAATTAAATCCTCTACTTTCTTCCATGGAGGGAACCTGACCAGAAACTCTTTACTGGACAACTCCCTAATCTGCCAAGGCCAGGCTCTGGTCTTGCAAAAAGTAGCAGTCAGAAGACTCACCAATTTATCTTTGTCCACTTCACCCTTGGTAATATTAACCACACCACAATTCTGGAAATTGATCCATTTGGCTTCATTTGCCATAGGGACCTCAACATGATAGAAGCCCAGGCCACTAGCACCACTCCCAAATAACGCTGCAGTGGGCTGAACCCTAGTCCAAGCCGAGCAGTTGTTCACGTTGTGGGATTGTTGGCAGATAAAACAAGCTTGAGATCTAACACAATTACCCACATAGTGTCCAGGGCCACCACAGTTAAAACATATCATGTCCTTGTACCTGGGGTCTAGAGGCTGCTCTTTTTCCACATCATTAACTTGAGACGATTGAACCTGAGAGGAGGTGGCGGTGGATCCAGTAGATCTAGTTGGTCTTTGAGGAGGGACAGGATCTTTACCAGTAGTATTCGTCTGCTTTGATACACCAGCACCCAGGGCGGGTTTCTGCACCGCCCCCTTGGCTGGACCAGCAACACCAGAAGGGTTGGCACCACGACGGTCGGCCATCTTCGCACCTTGTTTGACCACTTCAGCAAAGGACAGAGATCCTGGGCCAGTCCCCTCTCGGACAAGCTTGATAGTTTTTGGGGTGGGATCAAAAGGGCGAAGGGTGGCTGGGAAGCAATCAGAGGCAAGAAATGACCTATTCTCCACAAGATCTCTCTGAATCCAACAAAGGAATCCGGTGGCGCTATCAGTTTTACGGGATGGAAGTGTTGGGAATCGTAGCATAATTTTAAAATTTTCCTACGCTCACCAAGATGCATCTATGGAGTATACTAGCAACGAGGGGAAGAGAGTGCATCTACATACCCTTGTAGATCGCGAGCGGAAGCGTTCCAATGAACGTGGATGACGGAGTCGTACTCGCCGTGATCCAAATCACCGATGACCGAGTGCCGAACGGACGGCACCTCCGCGTTCAACACACGTACGGTGCAGCGACGTCTCCTCCTTCTTGATCCAGCAAGGGGGAAGGAGAGGTTGATGGAGATCCAGCAGCACGACGGCGTGGTGGTGGATGTAGCGGGTCTCCTGCAGGGCGTCGCCGAGCTTCTGCGAGAGAGAGAGGTGTTGCAGGGGAGGAGGGAGGCGCCCAAGGCTGTCTGTTGCTTCCCTCCCTCCCCCCTTTATATAGGCCCCCTGGGGGGGCGCCGGCCCTAGAGATGAGATCTCATGGGGGGGCGGCCACAAGGGGGGAGGGGTTGCCTTGCCCCCCAAGGCAAGGGGGAACTCCCCCCTAGGGTTCCCAACCCTAGGCGCATGGGGGGAGGCCCAAGGGGGGCGCCCCAGCCCACTAAGGGCTGGTTCCCTTCCACTTTCAGCCCACGGGGCCCTCCGGGACAGGTGGCCCCACCCGGTGGACCCCCGGGACCCTTCCGGTGGTCCCGGTACAATACCGGTAACCCCTGAAACTTTCCCGGTGGCCGAAACTGGACTTCCTATATATAATTCTTCACCTCCGGACCATTCCGGAACCTCTCGTGACGTCCGGGATCTCATCCGGGACTCCGAACAACTTTCGGGTTTCCGCATACATATATCTCTACAACCCTAGCGTCACCGAACCTTAAGTGTGTAGACCCTACGGGTTCGGGAGACATGCAGACATGACCGAGACGCCTCTCCGGTCAATAACCAACAGCGGGATCTGGATACCCATGTTGGCTCCCACATGTTCCACGATGATCTCATCGGATGAACCACGGTGTCGAGGATTCAATCAATCCTGTATACAATTCCCTTTGTCAATCGGTATGTTACTTGCCCGAGATTCGATCGTCGGTATCCCAATACCTTGTTCAATCTCGTTACCGGCAAGTCTCTTTACTCGTACCGCAATGCATGATCCCGTGACTAACGCCTTAGTCACATTGAGATCATTATGATGATGCATTACCGAGTGGGCCCAGAGATACCTCTCCGTCACACGGAGTGACAAATCCCAGTCTCGATCCGTGCCAACCCAACAGACACTTTCGGAGATACCCGTAGTGCACCTTTATAGTCACCCAGTTACGTTGTGACGTTTGGCACACCCAAAGCACTCCTACGGTATCCGGGAGTTGCACGATCTCATGGTCTAAGGTAAAGATACTTGACACTGGAAAAGCTCTAGCAAACGAAACTACACGATCTTTTATGCTATGCTTAAGATTGGGTCTTGTCCATCACATCATTCTCCTAATGATGTGATCCCGTTATCAATGACATCCAATGTCCATAGTCAGGAAACCATGACTATCTGTTGATCAACGAGCTAGTCAACTAGAGGCTTACTAGGGACATATTGTGGTCTATGTATTCACACATGTATTACGATTTCCGGACAATACAATTATAGCATGAACAATAGACTATTATCATGAACAAAGAAATATAATAATAACCATTTATTATTGCCTCTAGGGCATATTTCCAACAGTCTCCCACTTGCACTAGAGTCAATAATCTAGTTACATTGTGATGAATCGAACACCCATTGCGTCCTGGTGTTGATCATGTTTTGCCCTAGGGAGAGGTTTAGTCAACGGATCTGCTACATTCAGGTCCGTATGTACTTTACAAATATCTATGTCTCCATTTTGAACACTTTCACGAATGGAGTTGAAGCGACGCTTGATATGCCTGGTCTTCCTGTGAAACCTGGGCTCCTTCGCAAGGGCAATGGCTCCAGTGTTGTCACAGAAGAGAGTCATCGGGCCCGACGCATTGGGAATCACCCCTAGGTCGGTAATGAACTCCTTCATCCAGACTGCTTCCTGTGCTGCCTCCGAGGCTGCCATGTACTCCGCTTCACATGTAGATCCCGCCACGACGCTTTGCTTGCAACTGCACCAGCTTACTGCTCCTCCATTCAAAATATACACGTATCCGGTTTGTGACTTCGAGTCATCCAGATCTGTGTCGAAGCTAGCGTCGACGTAACCCTTTACGACGAGCTCTTCGTCACCTCCATAAACAAGAAACATATCCTTAGTCCTCTTCAGGTACTTCAGGATATTCTTGACCGCTGTCCAGTGTTCCATGCCGGGATTACTTTGGTACCTACCTACCAAACTTACGGCAAGGTTTACATCAGGTCTGGTACACAGCATGGCATACATAATAGACCCTATGGCCGAGGCATAGGGGATGACACTCATCTTTTCTATATCTTCTGCCGTGGTCGGGCATTGAGCCTTGCTCAATTGCACACCTTGCAATACAAGCAAGAACCCCTTCTTGGACTGATCCATACTGAACTTCTTCAATATCTTGTCAAGGTATGTCTTCTGTGAAAGACCAATGAGGCGTCTTGATCTATCTCTATAGATCTTGATGCCTAATATATAAGCAGCTTCTCCAAGGTCCTTCATTGAAAAACACTTATTCAAATAGGCCTTTATACTTTCCAAGAATTCTATATCATTTCCATCAATAATATGTCATCCACATATAATATGAGAAATTCTACAGAGCTCCCACTCACTTTCTTGTAAACACAGGCTTCTCCATAAGTCTGTGTAAACCCAAACGCTTTGATCATCTCATCAAAGCGAATGTTCCAACTCCGAGATGCTTGCACCAGCCCATAGATTGAGCGCTGGAGCTTGCATACTTTGTTAGCATTCTTAGGATCGACAAAACCTTCCGGCTGCATCATATACAACTCTTCCTTAAGGAAGCCGTTAAGGAATGCCGTTTTGACGTCCATCTGCCATATCTCATAATCATAGTATGCGGCAATTGCTAACATGATTCGGACGGACTTCAGCTTCGCTACGGGTGAGAAAGTCTCATCGTAGTCAACCCCTTGAACTTGTCGATAACCCTTAGCGACAAGCCGAGCTTTGTAGATGGTCACATTACCATCTGCGTCCGTCTTCTTCTTAAAGATCCATTTGTTTTCTATGGCTCGCCGCTCATCGGGCAAGTCAGTCAAAGTCCATACTTTGTTTTCATACATGGATTCTATCTCGGATTTCATGGCTTCTAGCCATTTGTCGGAAATCCGGGCCCGCCATCGCTTCTTCATAGTTCGAAGGTTCACCGTTGTCTAACAACATGATTTCCAGGACAGGGTTGCCGTACCACTCTGGTGCGGAACGTGTCCTTGTGGACCTACGAAGTTCAGCAGTAACTTGATCCGAAGCTTCATGATCATCATCATTAACTTCCTCCCCAGTCGGTGTAGGCACCACAGGAACATTTTCCCGCGCTGCGCTACTTTCCGGTTCGGAAGGGGTGACTATCACCTCATCAAGTTCCACTTTCCTCCCACTCAATTCTTTCGAGAGAAACTCCTTCTCCAGAAAGGACCCGTTCTTAGCAACGAAGATCTTGCCTTCGGATCTGAGGTAGAAAGTATACCCAATAGTTTCCTTAGGGTATCCTATGAAGACGCATTTTTCCGATTTGGGTTCGAGCTTTTCAGGTTGAAGTTTCTTGACATAAGCATCGCATCCCCAGACTTTTAGAAACGACAGCTTAGGTTTCTTCCCAAACCATAATTCATACGGTGTCGTCTCAACGGATTTAGACGGAGCCCTATTTAAAGTGAATGCGGCAGTCTCTAAAGCATAGCCCCAAAATGAGAGCGGTAAATCGGTAAGAGACATCATAGATTGCACCATATCCAATAGAGTGCGATTACGACGTTCGGACACACCGTTTCGCTGAGGTGTTCCAGGCGGCGTGAGTTGTGAAACTATTCCACATTTCCTTAAGTGTGTACCAAATTCATGACTTAAATATTCTCCACCACGATCTGATCGTAAGAATTTTATTTTTCTGTCACGTTGATTCTCAACTTCACTCTGAAATTCCTTGAACTTTTCAAAGGTTTCAGACTTGTGTTTCATTAGGTAGACATACCCATATCTACTTAAATCATCAGTGAGAGTGAGAACATAACGATATCCTCCGCGAGCCTCAACACTCATTGGACCACACACATCGGTATGTATGATTTCCAATAAGTTGGTTGCTCGCTCCATTGTTCCGGAGAACGGAGTCTTGGTCATCTTACCCATGAGGCATGGTTCGCACGTGTCAAATGATTCGTAATCAAGAGACTCCAAAAGTCCATCTGCATGGAGCTTCTTCATGCGCTTGACACCAATGTGACCAAGGCGGCAGTGCCACAAGTATGTGGGACTATCGTTATCAACTTTACATCTTTTGGTATTCACACTATGAACATGTGTAACATCACGTTCGAGATTCATCAAAAATAAACCATTGACCAGCGGGGCATGACCATAAAACATATCTCTCAAATAAATAGAACAACCATTATTCTCGGATTTAAATGAGTAGCCATCTCGAATTAAACGAGATCCAGATACAATGTTCATGCTCAAAGCTGGCACTAAATAACAATTATTGAGGTTTAAAACTAATCCCGTGGGTAGATGCAGAGGTAGCGTGCCGACGGCGATCACATCGACCTTGGAACCATTCCCGACGCGCATCGTCACCTCGTCCTTCGCCAGTCTCCGTTTATTCCGTAGTTCCTGTTTTGAGTTACAAATATGAGCAACCGCACCGGTATCAAATACCCAGGAGCTACTACGAGTACTGGTAAGGTACACATCAATTACATGTATATCACATATACCTTTGGTGTTGCCGGCCTTCTTATTGTCCGCTAAGTATTTGGGGCAGTTCCGCTTCCAGTGACCACTTCCCTTGCAATAAAAGCACTCAGTCTCGGGCTTGGGTCCATTCCTTGACTTCTTCCCAGTAACTGGTTTACCGGGCGCGGCAACTCCCTTGCCGTCCTTCTTGAAGTTCTTCTTACCCTTGCCCTTCTTGAACTTAGTGGTTTTATTCACCATCAACACTTGATGTTCTTTTCTGATCTCCCCTTCCGCTGATTTCAGCATTGAATATACCTCGGGAATGGTCTTTTCCATCCCCTGCATATTGTAGTTCATCACAAAGCTCTTGTAGCTTGGTGGAAGCGACTGGAGGATTCTGTCAATGACCGCGTCATCCGGGAGATTAACTCCCAGCTGAGACAAGCGGTTGTGCAACCCAGACATTCTGAGTATGTGCTCACTAACAGAACTGTTCTCCTCCATTTTACAGCTGAAGAACTTGTCGGAGACATCATATCTCTCGACCCGGGCATGAGCTTGAAAAACTAATTTCAGCTCCTCGAACATCTCATATGCTCCATGTTTCTCAAAACGCTTTTGGAGACCCGGTTCTAAGCTGTAAAGCATGCCACACTGAACGAGGGAGTAATCATCAGCACGTGATTGCCAAGCGTTCATAACGTCTTGGTTCTCTGGGATTGGTGCTTCACCTAGCGGTGCTTCTAAGACATAATCTTTCTTGGCTACTATGAGGATGAGCCTCAGGTTCCGGACCCAGTCCGTATAGTTGCTGCCATCATCTTTCAGCTTGGTTTTCTCTAGGAACGCGTTGAAATTGAGGACAACGTTGGCCATTTGATCTACAATACATAGTGTAAAGATTTTAGACTAAGTTCATGATAATTGAGTTCATCTAATCAAATTATTTAATGAACTCCCACTCAGATAGACATCCCTCTAGTCATCTAAGTGAAACATGATCCGACTTTAACTAGGCCGTGTCCGATCATCACGTGAGACGGACTAGTCAAGATCGGTGAACATCTCCATGTTGATCGTATCTTCTATACGACTCATGCTCGACCTTTCGGTCCTCCGTGTTCCGAGGCCATGTCTGCACATGCTAGGCTCGTCAAGTCAACCTAAGTGTATTGCGTGTGTTCCGAGGCCATGTTGTACATGCTAGGCTCGTCAACACCCGTTGTATTCGAACGTTAGAATCTATCACACCCGATCATCACGTGGTGCTTCGAAACAACGAACCTTCGCAACGGTGCACAGTTAGGGTGAACACTTTCTTGAAATTATTATAAGGGATCATCTTACTTACTACCGTCGTTCTAAGCAAATAAGATGCAAAAACATGATAAACATCACATGCAATCAAATAGTGACATGATATGGCCAATATCATCATGCTCCTTTGATCTCCATCTTCGGGGCACCATGATCATCTTCGTCACCGGCATGACACCATGATTTCCATCATCATGATCTCCATCATTGTGTCTTCATGAAGTCGTCACGCCAACGATTACTTCTACTTGTATGGCTAACGCGTTTAGCAACAAAGTAAAGTACATGGCGTTATTCAATGACACGCAGGTCATGCAAAATAATAAAGAAAATTCCTATGGCTCCTGCCGGTTGTCATACTCATCAACATGCAAGTCGTGATTCCTATTACAAGAATATGATCAATCTCATATATCACATATATCATTCATCACATCTTCTGGCCATATCACATCACATAGCACTTGCTGCAAAAACAAGTTAGACGTCCTCTAATTGTTGTTGCAAGTTTTTACGTGGTTTGTAGGTTTCTAGCAAGAACGTTTTCTTACCTACGTATGACCACAACATGATTTGCCAATTTCTATTTACCCTTCATAAGGACCCTTTTCATCGAATCCGTTCCGACTAAAGTAGGAGAGACAGACACCCGCTAGCCACCTTATGCAACTAGTGCATGTCAGTCGGTGGAACCAGTCTCACGTAAGCGTACGTGTAAGGTCGGTCCGGGCCGCTTCATCCTACAATGCCGCCGAAACAAGAAACGACTAGTAGCGGCAAGAAGAATTGGCAAACTCAACGCCCACAACTTCTTTGTGTTCTACTCGTGCATAGTAACTACGCATAGGCCTGGCTCATGATGCCATTGTTGGGAATCGTAGCATAATTTTAAAATTTTCCTACGCTCACCAAGATGCATCTATGGAGTATACTAGCAACGAGGGGAAGAGAGTGCATCTACATACCCTTGTAGATCGCGAGCGGAAGCGTTCCAATGAACGTGGATGACGGAGTTGTACTCGCCGTGATCCAAATCACCGATGACCGAGTGCCGAACGGACGGCACCTCCGCGTTCAACACACGTACGGTGCAGCGACGTCTCCTCCTTCTTGATCCAGCAAGGGGGAAGGAGAGGTTGATGGAGATCCAGCAGCACGACGGCGTGGTGGTGGATGTAGCGGGTCTCCTGCAGGGCTTCGCCGAGCTTCTGCGAGAGAGAGAGAGGTGTTGCAGGGGAGGAGGGAAGCGCCCAAGGCTGTCTGTTGCTGCCCTCCCTCCCCCCCCTTTATATAGGCCCCCTGGGGGGGTGCCGGCCCTAGAGATGAGATCTCATGGGGGGGCGGCGGCCACAAGGGGGGAAGGGGTTGCCTTGCCCCCCAAGGCAAGGGGGAACTCCCCCCCTAGGGTTCCCAACCCTAGGCGCATGGGGGGAGGCCCAAGGGGGGCGCCCCAGCCCACTAAGGGCTGGTTCCCTTCCACTTTCATCCCACGGGGCCCTCCGGGACAGGTGGCCCCACCCGGTGGACCCCCGGGACCCTACCGGTGGTCCCGGTACAATACCGGTAACCCCCGAAACTTTCCCGGTGGCCGAAACTGGACTTCCTATATATAATTCTTCACCTCCGGACCATTCCAGAACCTCTCGTGACGTCCGGGATCTCATCCGGGACTCCGAACAACTTTCGGGTTTCCGCATACATATATCTCTACAACCCTAGCGTCACCGAACCTTAAGTGTGTAGACCCTACGGGTTCGGGAGACATGCAGACATGACCGAGACGCCTCTCCGGTCAATAACCAACAGCGGGATCTGGATACCCATGTTGGCTCCCACATGTTCCACGATGATCTCATCGGATGAACCACGGTGTCGAGGATTCAATCAATCCTGTATACAATTCCCTTTGTCAATCGGTATGTTACTTGCCCGAGATTCGATCGTCGGTATCCCAATACCTTATTCAATCTCGTTACCGGCAAGTCTCTTTACTCGTACCGCAATGCATGATCCCGTGACTAACGCCTTAGTCACATTGAGCTCATTATGATGATGCATTACCGAGTGGGCCCAGAGATACCTCTCCGTCACACAGAGTGACAAATCCCAGTCTCGATCCGTGCCAACCCAACAGACACTTTCGGAGATACCCGTAGTGCACCTTTATAGTCACCCAGTTACGTTGTGACGTTTGGCACACCCAAAGCACTCCTACGGTATCCGAGAGTTGCACGATCTCATGGTCTAAGGTAAAGATACTTGACATTGGAAAAGCTCTAGCAAACGAAACTACACGATCTTTTATGCTATGCTTAAGATTGGGTCTTGTCCATCACATCATTCTCCTAATGATGTGATCCCGTTATCAATGACATCCAATGTCCATAGTCAGGAAACCATGACTATCTGTTGATCAACGAGCTAGTCAACTAGAGGCTTACTAGGGACATATTGTGGTCTATGTATTCACACATGTATTACGATTTCCGGACAATACAATTATAGCATGAACAATAGACTATTATCATGAACAAAGAAATATAATAATAACCATTTATTATTGCCTCTAGGGCATATTTCCAACAGGAAGGGCTGTGCTACGGGGGTGGCGGCGGGGAGGGGATGGAATGAGCCAAAGCTGGCCGAAGTGTTCTTCTATTTCTAGGGCTTCGTCAGAAGACGAACACGCTTTTTTTAAACCCGCCTTCTCTTTAACAAGACGCCCTCGGAAAGTTGGACCAAAAATACGCGTAGGGGCTGGGGTAACAGAAAAATCCGCACCACGAGCCACAACCTGCTGATTGTTGGTCGCCGGCGAATCTACCGCAGCACTCGATCCCTCCGCGCAAGGCCCTACTGCAGAAGCAGCAACCACTCGATCTTCGGCCTTATCAGAAATCCCAACAATGGGGGTAGCGTTCGAACGAATTTTGTGCAGCCTCTCACGAAATGCAAGCAAACGTGAACGGAAAATCGGAGGAAGGTGGATAGGGAGTACCTCAAAATTACCTGACCAGGGAGGAGCTTCGATGGCGTGCCGCC